>NW_027505085.1:0-298090 GCF_021521415.1 Bidens hawaiensis | reverse complement strand
GAACCAGACAATGACCACCCGCGGCATGTCCGGAATTTTAAAACCAAAAACAATATTCAATCTTCACACTCATACCACACTTGAACCACTTCCTCGCAACCCTACTGATGCCTTAGCCAGCCCTATTTGGACCCGGGCCATGACTAATGAATTTAATGCTCTTATTGAAATTGAGACATGGGAGTTGGTACCTCGTTTACCAAACATGAATGTTATTCGGTGTATGTGAATATTTAAACACAAAACTAAATCAGATGGTACACTTGAACGATATAAGCCCCGTCTTGTGTGTGATGGCCGGTCTCAATAGGTGGGCGTCGATTGTGACGAGACATTCAGTCTGGTTGTGAAACCGGCAACCATCCGTTTGGTTTTATCCGTTGCTCTATTTCATGGGTGGGATATAAGTCAGTTGGACGTTAAAAATGTGTTTTTACATGGGAATCTATCTGAAACCGTTTTTATGCATCAACCTATGGGCTTTAGAAACCCCCACTTGACTCATCACGTATGTCGTCTGAAAAAATTGCTATATGGTCCTAAAGCAAGCACCTCAGGCTTGGTATCAAAGGTTTACAGATTACGTGACTACTTTAGGTTTTCGTCACAGTTCGTGTGATCATTCACTATTTATTTATACTCATGGCCGTGACACCGCTTATTTATTATTATATGTGGACGACATCATTCTCACAACCTCGTTGGCATCTCTGAAAGAAAGTATCGTATCACAGCTTTCCGGTGAATTTGCAATGAAGGATCTTGGACCTTTAAGTTATTTTTTGGGCCTTTCAGTGTCCCGGGATCCCAATGGAATGTTTCTTTCCCAATCAACATATGCCATGGAGATCCTTCAACGAGCTAATATGGCACAGTGTAACCCGGCACACACACCCGTTGACACTACATGTAAACTTAGTGCCGACGCCGGCACTTTACTTACAGATACGACCATGTATAGACGATTAGCAGGTGCCTTACAATACTTGACCTTTACACGGCCTGATATCTCCTACGCTGTGCAACAAGTTTGCATGCACATGCATGCACCACGTACTGATCATTTGCACGCTCTTCGAAGGATTATAAGGTATGTGAAAGGTACTATATCCAAAGGTCTTTACATGCATCGTAGTCAGATTTCGACCTTAGTTTCCTACACTGACGCGGATTGGGTCCGGGTGTCCAGACACCCGTAGATCTACTTCTGGATACTGTGTCTATCTAGGCGACAACCTAATCTCCTGGTCATCGAAAAGAAAATCCACAATTTCTCGTTCCAGTGCCGAGGCAGAGTATCGCGGGGTTGCTAATGTTGTGGCTGAACTTTGTTGGATTCGCAATCTACTTCTTGAACTAGGACGCCCTCCGTCTCGGGCATCATTAGTTTATTGTGATAATGTCAGCGCCATCTATCTTTCGTGCAACCTGGTTCAACATCAACGCACGAAGCATATTGAAATAGACATCCCATTTTGTTAGAGAAAAAGTTCAAACAGGTCAGGTCCGAGTTTTACAAGTCCCTTTGCGTCATCAATTTGCTGATATTTTCACCAAGGGATTACCGCGCACCTTGTTCGAAGATTTTCGAGACAGTCTAAGCATCCGTGATCCTCCCGCTTAGACTGCGGGGGGTATATTAGAGAACATATTTTTGTATAAATAAGATGGCATGATTATTGTAAAATCATTGCCTAAATTATAGATTGTATGATGTATATATGTTAGAGGCGATGAATGAAAGAGGCATGCAATTATTTTCCCAAAACCTAATTCTATCAATATTTTGTAACAAAAATTAATATATAATTAATATGCAACATAGTGCATGTAAATGTCTCGATCAAGAACGGAAGATTTCCAATATCGCAGACCTTTTTGAGAGGATGCACATAAAAGGCCGGATGGGAGTCGTCGTCATCGTCTAAATCGGTGTCCCTTATCTGAAATGAGCATGAAATGTTGGTATGTTTTCTTAATTAAAAGTATTTATTTTTATATGATCACCCATTATTTAGTGTATCTGAGATATGTTGTTGATTTTGACTCTGCATATTTCGTTATTGACTTCTAAATATTTACAACTCTGTATTCATGTTAATTATTTTATAATATTTTGAACGTCGAAATTGAGACCCGAATGGTTTGAACAACATCCACAAATATGTTCTAAGTTTGGCGACTTGTTATTTAAGACTAATATAATGGATATATAGAGAAAGGTTAACGTACAAATGAAATTAACGTGCTAAACGTGAGAATCAAGTAGAGGAATAATATATACAAGTAGAGTAATTATGTAATTACCTTATGATAATTACTCTATAATGCATAATTAATCTACTTCTGTATATAATTACTCTACTTGATTCTCATGTTTATCACGTTAATTTCATTTGTATTTGATCCAAGTGTATATATATATTGTGTGTATATTATGTAGTTGGAGATCAAATGATAATATACATATATGTATAATTTAGCAAACCGAGATTTTTTTGATTTTTTTTATGAAACCGAGATACTAGATAAATGTGTTGGTTTTTTTTACCTTTTAAATTTTTTGTTTTCTTATAATGTTTTTAATATTTTTAAAGGGTTTTTAATAGTCCAAAATGGTTCTCAGATTTTTCAATTTCAAAATGTTCCCTTAGAATCCTCACCCTATCATACTTGTAGCGATTATATCGTCGAATGTTTCACAAACTAATTAACATTTATATTTATTAACAGTAGTTCATTTGAAACCAAATTACCCACGCCTTGATTTGTACAATATTGTATCACCTATGGATTTTTTATGAAATCGACCATCAATGAAACGAATTAGTATGTAGTGTTATTCGATGTTAGTGCAGCGAATTGCTTTCGTGGTGGTTTTTTCTAGATATATTCAAGGTTGTTATCGGTTTTGGTCAAGTACACAAACTTGTTTCATCACACGATACGATAAAAATTTTTAATAGCTTACATGAACACCAAACTAAACTACACTTGGCTATATGAAATTGCTTCTTAAACCCTTAAAAACATAAAACTCAAATTTGAGATGATGCACTTGGACGTTGTGACAACACATAATCACACATATAAGGTACTGCAATCTGCATGTCTCTTACTTCAAACATGGTGTGATTCTTAACGACTATATCAAACATATGCATAGATTTGAGCTTATTGAAGTCCTTAGGGAGAGAAATGAGATACACATTCGATCTTTTATGAAATTGCAACAAATTGGAATCATCAAAGTACCTTTCCCACCCTAATGATAACAAGTCTTTCAAGCACATTGTATGAAGTCACCACTTCATTTGTTGGTACGTGAACCGGTATCTTATGTCTGCCCAACCATGAACGAATCTCCGGGGCTCTCCACTAGTTGAACCACGCCATTTTGCTTGAACACCCAAACACGAGACTTATCTTGAATTAGTTTTTAACTAGCTAGAAAGGGTTTAAGTTTTGGTTTTTGATTGCATAACAAAAATATGAACGTATGAAGTTGGAGGTTGAGGGTTTATGTAAGAGATTCTAGCACCATGTGACATATAATTAAATAATACATAAAAGCGTATGCTCGGTCCCATTAAGGTAGAGAAGTGAGTTTGTGTGTTTAGGGCATCACTTCCTACGTGTCACGTGTGAATGTGTGAGGGAGGAGAAGTGTTGGATGGAGGAGAATCCAAAATCTTTTTCCTTCTCATTACTAATTCCCAAAAACAAAGATTGGAAACAACTGTATAGATGTTGATTGATGTTACAGACACAATCTCTTAATCCAGTGTATTGTCATTTACTTATTTTATTAATAAAGATGTAATTGTGTATAATAAGACGGTATTTAACAAGCTTGGTGGTTAAAATAGCGGTTAATCTTGATAGTACACAAGTGAAATAGCTAAATGATTAAATCAGGAAAGAAGAGGGTTAAGATTAAAAGTTGGTGACAGAGATAATCAAGAATGAGAAGAGATAACGTGTTTGAGTCCGATATTTGAGATAAAAGTGTATTTAAATTAATTTATCTAGTTTCCTAGTTCAAGTCTATTTAAGGGTATTGGTGAGCAAGTTAAAGTTTTAGAATAAATAGATGATTTATTGTTATTATTTTTTATATGATTTTCATTAGTATAATATTGAAAGAGACATGGGGAGTTATCAAAAAATGTTGCTCGATCCAATCAAGTCCAACAAATAACTTTATTCAAAAGATGTTTCATGATTTTTTTTATTTTGGAACCCTACTATGTTCTTACAGTTTGATTGTTGTTTTAGGGATATGAGTTTGTATGTTGTATTATGTGTTCAAATACATTGTTAATGATTCAAAGAATTTTGGCGAATTTTCAAATAAAGATATTACCACACATAAATAAACATGGAAAATATGGCAAACTAGTAAATCAACCAAACTCGGCCAAAAACGAAGAATCTATGTGATTAAATGGCTTATTAAAACTCGATGGAAGTATAAAACCATGAGGTGGTCCTCTTCGAAGCATAATAACCATATTATTAAATTGAAACACATAGTTTGTAAATTCTAGCTATTAATTAATTGAAAATGAATAGCTGGCCCGAAAAGAAAATACATCATTCCTAGACCATATTTGATCCTATTTCTATACATGCAAACAGAAAATTGAAATATTGTATACATATGCACACTTGTAGTCACACGCAAACTTGATATTTCATCACAATATACTTTTGTTTTAAGAAACATAACTTCGATTAACATATGGACTTTAAGCAGTGTTCAGTGGACGGTGGTGGGCTGGGCTATCTTGACTTTCTACGAAGACAACGGGACAAATGACAATACCGATTAAATTACCAAGAGCCGATGGGATCCCAAATGGACTTTAAGCAGCGTTATGTGGATGGTGTTGATATAAGGAGCAATGAGATGAGGGTGAAGCCACGTTGTCCCGTGTCACAAAAGTTCACCCCGAATCGAGTGTTGTATCCCAATCTCCATCCCAATTGCTTGTCATTGTTATATTATTGTTGTTGTTACTGCTTTCTCAATAACTATTCTTATTTTTATCGTTATTAATAATATTTGTATTATTCTTTTAATAATAATTGTTACTAATAGTTATTATAATTATTAAATAATTATTATTATTTATCATAGCCTCGTGCGAGGTATACAAAGGCAAGGAGTCAGAAGCTGGTATCAGAACGTGAACTCTGAGAATAGGGGTATACAAGTGAACCACCTAGAATCGATCCATGACCGCTAAACTAAAGAAAGGAGTCCTTTACCAAGTAAGCTAGGCAACCTTACCCGCCTCAACCGATCTTAGCTCGGACATGCCAACAGCCAATACTTACTCTTTTCCCTGGGACAGCTAATAAAAAACTAATACGGCCCCTTCTCAAAGAGACTGCCCTTAGGACTCTATTAAGTGAAGTCATTTAACAGCGGATAGACACAAGTTATGACAACTCTCACACGAGGGCCAAAAAGAAAGCTTTCGTTAAGATAATTCGCCCATACAATAGAACAAGGAGAGCAATCAACGCTATGGCTACTTTAGGACAATTCCCGCCTTAGGGACCCACTAACTACGGGCATAGATGCAGAGTGAAGGAGATAAGAGGCATGATGTAGAAGAGAGAGAGAGAGAGAGAGGGAGAGAAAGATGTTGCAAATTGTGGAAAAAAGAGGGTGAGTGCGATGTTGATCATCGTGACTTACACCAATCATTTTGATTTGGAGAAGCAAAGAGAAATGTGTGCATGGCACGATTATAGGGATTGAGTTTTCATCAATAATAATAAAGAGTCTAATTTTCTAACTGTGTTGACTCGTAACTTATTAATATTATGATACTGATATTTATTTACATTTAGTGCAAGTGTTAAACATGTATGGTTTTTTAAATTAAAGTAACTCAATTACCTTTAGTCCGAGTGTCTAACCACACCATTGAGCATAGCATTGTAACTAGATAAGTTTTGATATCTAATAAAACTTTAAATATATTTAACTCTCTATTTAATACACAACTTTTTCATCATTTTATATCGTTTAATATATGTGACTTCTTACGCATTGGAAACCTTAAAAAAGATGGTAGAAATCACATTATTATTTCTATTTGTATTTTTAGAGATAGAAAGACATGACCCCGTTTGGATATTTAACTTTTTGTGTTTCCTCCTTTCTAAGCAAAACTTATTATATGGGCCCACTATTTATGGCCCATGATAGAGAGTTTCCGTTCCACTTGTAAATAATACAACCACCATAACAAACTCTCATATTAAGAAAGTTAACCAAAGATATAAATAATTACTTGTTTTATTTGATTATGAAAAGTAAAACTCAAATATTTGATTGATCTGAGTTACATTAATGGTAAATTAATTTGAAAAACTCTTGGGGCACTGCTCCCAAGGTGTCAAGGCCCACTTCAAATATTTGATTAATCTAACATTAAGTAGAACCTTTGTCATTAAATATATGTGTTTTTATCATTTATCCTAGTCTTCAAAGCTTGATTTCTCTATGATCCAAAAAAAAGGGGCTGGAAAAAATCTCAAAAACCACCTTGGCACGGTATACACATACTTGTGCCGAAAATGGGCGTATTTGGACGCTCATGTGAAAGTTACTTGCTCTTGAACGCCCCTAAATTACATCACAGTTGAGTGTCAACTAACTTCAACTTTGATCCTTTCTAAGTATGGCCTTCTTTCGTGCCCTACTAATATGCAACTCAATCTACATATATTTAGCAACATATATGCTAAATATATGGTCAAAATTTGAAAACTATGGTCAAAACGGTTGTCTGACTCTATCTGAACGACTGTTTGAAATCATGTATGATTAGATGTCAGACGGAATGTATAGCTGGCCCGAAAAGAAAATACATCATTCCTAGACCATATTTGATCCTATTTCTATACATGCAAACAGAAAATTGAAATATTGTATACATATGCACACTTGTAGTCACACGCAAACTTGATATTTCATCACAATATACCGATTTATATGATTTACCGACAGCTACATGAAATTAGCTTCTTAATTTATACAAAAGAAGTTAACTTAAAGGCTCCATTTTGCACTCAAACATTGTGACAACCCATAATCAAACTTTGACTTACTTTGTCAGCAATAGACACATATATGATATATATATATACTTCCACTCAAACCGATCAAAGGAAGCGAACCACTAAACAACTTCGATATGAGAAACTAACTCACACATAAATTAACACAACATGCACACTTTTATAATCCAAACGGAAAGAGACCTAGCCAACAATAAGGCACTACATGTCTCTCACTTCAAACATGTTGCGGTTCTTGACGACTATATCAAACATATGCATCGATTTGAGCTTGTTGAAGTCTTTAGGGAGAGAAATGAGATGCACAGTCGATCTTTTGTGAAACTGCAACAAATCAAGATCATCATAGTACCTTTCCCAGCCTAATGATGACAAGATTCTTTCCGGCACACCATACGAAGTCACCACTTGGTTCGTTGGTACATGAACCAGGATCTTACTGTCGGCTTGAACATTGAAAGCAATCACTTCCAGGGCTCTCCACTAGTTGAACCACACCGTTTTGCTTGAACACCCAAACACCAGACATATCTTTAGTTCTTGACTGGCTAGCTAGATAAAGGTTTTATGTTTTTAGTTGAGCTTTGGAGAATTAAGTACAAGAATATGAAAATATGGAGTTGGGGTGGAGGTTTATATAAGTGTTTAAAGCTACGTGGGGTACACAATTATAGTACATAAAAGTGTGTGTTTGGGCCCATTAAGGTGACTTATGTGTTTAGGGCATCACTTATCCCACGTGTGGCCATCTCCACTTTGGTGGGATGGTAAAGGCTTTGGCCTTTGGGTGAGAGGTCCAGGGTTCGATTCCTGGCAATGGTTGTTTAACGTAAATAATAGAAGGAAAGCATTAACATTCAAAAAAAAAAAACTTATCCCACGTGTGAATGTGTGGGGGAGGGGAAATTTTGGTGGGCGGAATATCAAATCTTTGTCCATCTCGTTATTAATCCCCACAAACCAAAATTGGAAACAACTGTATGAACTTGCATCTTGTGTGACCAGATGTTGATTGATATTACATGCATAATCTTAAATATTTGTTGCATTGGTATTTACTTATTTAATGTGATTAAAAATGCATTTGTATGTAATAAAATATTTTTGACTTTTGGTTCGTGTTAGCACTTGTTGATTGTGTGATCCTCTTATGAAACTCGAGAGAAGTTATATATAGAGGATGGATGAAACTTAGTCCGGAGAAGGTATTATCGATCGGAATTATTACCAAACTAGGTTATTGACCCGATACGAGCGGAAATACATATATAATTTCAAAAGACAAATTATTTTTTGACAGAATTACAAATTTTGTCCTTTAAAATAAGACGAATTACGGTTCGTGTCATTTTCTAAGTTTCCTTGCAGGCGGTGTACTTTAAACTTTTTTTTCCTACAAGTTTTGTCCTTTACGCTAACTGGGTTAGAAAAACTCAGTTAAATACCCTCACGTGAGACGCATGTGAGGGCATTTTTTGTCATTTCGTATGTACCTGCAAACTTCATCATCCACCACACACCAAAATCAAATCAAAACCCAGATTCAATCTCCATCCAATCATCAAACCCATCTCTCAATTCCCCAAAATCCCCAATTTCTAGGGTTTTTCAAATCTAAATCCTCAAATCTCCAATTCATCCTCCAATTCGATCCAATTCCTCAAATTCAATTAGCCTCGTCAGCCTCCTGTTGATTCTTGGCAGCCGTAAGTTTGCCACCAAGTTTGTTAAGATAATCTTCAGTCTGAGATTAAAACGAGGATAAAACCTCGTATCTCTCGGCAGCCTCACTGGGAACATTATTTTGTTGCTCTAGAAGAATCTCTCTATACCTCTCAACATCATTATTCTTCAAAGCTTCCATTCTTTTACTTAGATCATCATCTTCATTCCAGAATTCCCTCAACATCTTCTCATGATACTTAGCAACACCCTTGTTACGTGAAGTCCGTGCATCACGAATAGCCCAGTGAGATTCTAGAAGCTTCTTACGCCACTGAAAAAGAGATTTCAACTGGTTCTTTCTAATGGTTCTTTGAGCAGCTTGTACTTGTCTGTTAAGATCCAGTCGTTGGCGTTCACATAACCGAATAAATTTCCTATACGGTCTATCTGGCATAGCCATTATATGTTGTTGTTGTTGATCAACTTCTTCTCTCACACGTGTTTGTTCAGGCACCACCATTTCACGGCCATCGCCACCACCGCCGGAAACCACCTCCTCTCTGACGAGGCTAATTGAATTTGAGGAATTGGATCGAATTGGAGGATGAATTGGAGATTTGAGGATTTAGATTTGAAAAACCCTAGAAATTGGGGATTTTGGGGAATTGAGAGATGGGATTGATGATTGGATGGAGATTGAATCTGGGTTTTGATTTGATTTTGGTGTGGTGGATGATGAAGTTTGCAGGTACATACGAAATGACAAAAATGCCCTCACATGCGTCTCACGTGAGGGTATTTAACTGAGTTTTTCTAACCCAGTTAGCGTAAAGGACAAAACTTGTAGGAAAAAAAAGTTTAAAGTACACCGCCTGCAAGGAAACTTAGAAAAGGACACGAACCGTAATTCGTCTTATTTTAAAGGACAAAATTTGTAATTCTGTCTTATTTTTTAATATATTTTTTTAGACAACAACATGATTTTTAATTGCAATTCGTATTCATATGCAAAGAAAGTACTGAAATACATAAACTTATAAAAAATGACTTTACATAGTATAATGTTTATCAAGATAATTTAAAACTTTAAAAAATAATGTTAATATAAAACAAACAAACTTCACTAACAGTAGTCTAGAAAGCAAGCAAATCAAAAAATAAGCATGCAGGAAAGATTTCTGATAAGCATCCAAAAATGATTTGGGTTTCTTTTTATTCCTGGATCGGGAACACAGTTGACGACACAAACATTCATACAACAATCTAACAAACATAGTGACTAACTATGAACACTGTTTTTACATATAATGTGAAAAATATTGCATCCTAATAAATTAAAGCAACCAATTGGTGTCTAGCTGGGTTGGATAAGGCTTGGGCTTTCCTATGGGAGGTCTCAAGTTCGAATCCCACTCCGGGCGGCCTTGAGGTACCCGTCACCAATGAAGTTCTACTAAGACAGGGAAGCCGTAGTGGCGCGGGTTCGATCCTGAGGGTCAGCCCAGATCTGTCGCGGACTGAATGGAGGTGTTTTACCGGGTCATACCTCTTGCGGGGTGGGGTGATGGGTATCCAAATGGGTATCGGGGTAAGGGTTCCCTCCTCCAACCCTTTTTTAATAAATTAAAGCACATAAAGTGCATTTAAGAACCAGAATCAAATCGAAACCATTTTAAAATGTCATGTTTTGACCATAATCAAATCGATACGTTTTGAGAATGACTCATTTTAACCCGAACCAAATCGATATCTTTCAAAATTGTCCTGGTATGACCCGAACCAAATCGATACAATTTTAAAAAGACCTTTTAAACCCCAAACGAAATCAATACCTTTTTATATTGACTCGTTGCCCAGAACTAAACTGACGCCCTTTTAGAATGGCATGTTTTCACCTGAGCCAAATCAAATGAAACATTTCTAAATTGACCCATTTTCATAAACGAAAATTAAAATAACACACGAGAATATTAAGAAGAAGATTGAAGGGTAACACATATAAGGTTCTTTGCTTTTGAAATTCTTTTTACCAAATACCAATTCATTATTACTGGTTGTGAATATCCAAAAAAAAATATATAAAGCTTCAATGACTTTAACCCACTTGAAAGTTGAACTCATGTTGAACTTTTACTTAATTTGTGAACCCTCTATATTCTTTCATTTTTTAATAGACACTAAAACCAAATGTAACATCCCGAAATTTCAAAGAGTAATATGTAATATGTTATTTAATATAATGGAAAAGTTTAATTGAGTTAGTAAATAAATAATAAAATAATAAATAGGGAAACATAAGTAGGCTAATTAGATGGAATTAATAATGGATCAAAAAGGAAATATGGGTTTTAGGTCCATGGACTTAAGGGAGTATAAATACCCCTTAAACCCTAATCATTTCCATTTCCATGCATTCCACACCTTTGCCTACAACATAAAACACACACACTCCTATTCACGGTCGCGATTAAGAAGGAGGTCCAAGACCCAGAACGAGCGTTTATTGTTGATAGATCTTGAGTACAAGAGCAAGATACAACCCGAAAGTTCATAACCAAGCTAGCTCGTAGCCTAGAAACGTCAAAATGTATGTTCTTTAAACATAAAAGTTACGTTTTTATGAACGGTTTGCCCTAAAACTTAATCCTAGAGCAGATCGGGTTTAGATGGATCATAAAAATGCAAACTTGATGTTTAAAATGGACTTAACGAAATCATGGATGCATACGGTTAATAAAGGAAGCCCTAGATCTAGCCTAGAACGTTTTAAATCCATAAAGATATAAGCTTTATACCTAAAACGGGTTAGATATAGATGAGGTGGAACGACCTGAAGGAGTTAGTGATGAAAAGGTTCTGCGCTGATGCTGAGGTTGAGAAGGCTGAGATGAAGTTTTCTGAATCTGAAGGCGGGAAATATGACACACCGCGAGTACACCACTGAATTCAACCGGATGTCTAGGTTGGTGCCTGACATGGTGAACACTGAGGCGAAACGGATCAAGTGCTACATCAGGGGACTTCCTCAGAAGGCCTGCATGTTAGTCAGGACTAACAAACCTACTACCTTTGAGTCTGCAGTTGAGTTGGCAGAAACGGTTTATGATGATCTGGTGGCGGATGATGTGGAAGTGGAAGATAAGGAAGGAAAGAAAGGAACCAAAAGATCTGCAGATGTCGTGGAGTATGCGGGGAAGAAGACACTAAAGATTGCGGACAATGAAACATGCAAAGTGTGCGGGAAGATGCACTTGGGAGAGTGCAAGGCTGGTCCAAACCAGTGCTACCGGTGTGGGAAGAAGGGACACATCTCTCGTGAATGCACCGAGGACCAGGAATGTTACAGGTGTGGTAAGTCATGTCACATAGCCAGAGAATGTGGAGAAGCCGTGGCAGTGGAGGGAAGAAGGGGAGACGCTTGAAAGAATGGTTTAATGGTCACTGAGAAGGTTGAAGAAAAATAAGTGGCTCGTCACAGTTGTTTTATGTTAAGTGGTGTTTTATGTTACAGTATGAACTTACGTTTATCTAGCAAGCTTAAATGATTTCCTTTTCATGTTTTATGAATGAGTTGTGTCTTCTTGTGATTTTATATATAAGTGACTTATGAATTATCTTGAATGCATGTTGGTTATGATAAGTAGTTGTGTGATGGTAAAGCGTCGCCTTAGGAGTTAGCGTTATTATATAAAACAAGGTCCCTTGGGAATACGAGACGAGACTTGGTACATCTAGGGCCTCATGGACATAGCTAAAACACATGATCACCGCTCGATGACTGCAAGTCAGGAGTAAGAAGGATGACCCATAAAGTGGAGGCGATTCAATAAAGTGTGTAAATGTAAGAAATGTTCCTTTTTCAAGGAATAAGCTACGTTTCGAGGACGAAACCTCTTTAAGGAGGGGAAGACTTGTAACATCCCGAAATTTTAGAATAATAGTTGATATATTATTTGCGTCGGGTGAAATAAATGAGTTAGCGGAGCGATAATAATAAATATGAAAGAGTAAGTAGGATAATTAGATGGGATTAGTTATGGACCAAAAAGGAAATATGGGCCTTAGGTCCATGGGCTTAAGGGAGTATAAATACCCCCCTAAACCCTAATCCTTTCCATCTCCATCCATATTTCCATCTTATTCTCTACACACTCAAACACACACACACACACCTACACTATTATCAGCCGCGAGCAAGAGGAGAGGAACGAGATCAAACGAACGTTAGTTGGTGTTATACGAGCTAAATACAAGATTGTAGTTCATCACCAAGCTAACCGTAACCTTAAAAACACGTAAAGGTATGATCTTAATCTCTAAAGTTTATGTTTTTGTAAACGGTTAGCCATGAAATTGAACCCTAGAGTAGATCGGGTCGAGATAAGCCATAAAGTAGCAAACTTGACGTTAAAATGAGCTTAACGTACCTATGGTTATGAACGGCTCATTTAAAGAAGCTTCAAACCTAGTTTTTGGAACATTTTAGCCATAAAGATCCAAGATTTACATTCATTCGGGTCAAGTTTGGACTGCAAACGGTCAAGCGAACGTTTGGGGCTAAGGCCGGACCATAATAAGCGAATTAGGGTAATGAAACGTGTGTTTAGAACGATAAAAAGAACCTTGACAGCAACAGTTCGCTACAGCAAGTTCGTTGCAGTAACTTCGCTACAGCAAGTTCGCTATGCATAAGTTTGCTGCAGTAACTTCGCATGCAAGACCGCCTGTTGTTAACTTCGCCACTTTCAAGTTCGTTGCTGATAAGTTCGCTTATTATATAAGTTCGCTTATGTCTAAGTTCGCTTATATCAAGACCCGGATGCATGGCGACTTGTATATGTAGATATATATATGTGTACACGTGATGGTATGCATTGTAGGGACTAGAGATAAAATACAATAAAGTTAAAATAAAGGGGAAACCATAACCATGCTAAGTATAAATATCTAATACAATGCCATTAGATTAGATCAGATGAGTATTGATACGTATAACTCATATACAGTTAAC
The DNA here is from genome assembly GCF_021521415.1 of Bidens hawaiensis. Classification (NCBI taxonomy): domain Eukaryota; kingdom Viridiplantae; phylum Streptophyta; class Magnoliopsida; order Asterales; family Asteraceae; genus Bidens; species Bidens hawaiensis. The sequence continues at coordinate 284,313 of NW_027505085.1, read as the reverse complement.
CGAGCTCACTTAAGGAAATATTATCGGAGAAAGAAGCAGAGTTCAGGTGAGTTTCTATCCCCCACTTCCTTGTTATGTTTTCGGGGCTGTGTGCATACTCGATGTGATTAGTTAATACACTTACCTTAAGTGGTAAGTGTATGCCATATATGATATATGTGATAGATACGGATGATTGCTTTTCGATAAGCGAATGATCTTCGGATATTGCGTATACTATCATGTTGTAAATAAAGATATGAATATATATGATGATGAATGATTATGATCGTTATGAAAGAAAGCTTGTCGGTACGTGAACGATCTTCGGATATTTCACGTGTCGGCAAGGGAAATGATCTCTAAGTGGTCATAAGTGTGTAAATGTTATGATGTAACTTGGTTATTATGTAAATGATGTACTGATATGAAATGTGTTGTGGACAAGTAGAGGTAGATTGTGTTAGAAGTGGCAAGAGTCTAGTAAGAGTGTTAGTGGCATGACGATAGTACGTGGTAGGGTAAGCCTATACGTGACTACGTTATTAAAGTGGCGAAGTGGCAAAGTGGCATAACGTTATACGTTATTAAAGTGGCAAAGTGGCAAAGTGGTAGGGGTAAATAAGAGGTTAATTGGTAAGGTGAGCAGGACTATGTGTCTTCGGATACGTATATGATGCATGTAGTGGTTGTATGATAAGTTGCTTGATTAACTAGAACTCACTCAGCGTAGCTGACTTTTAGTATGCACGCAGGTGAGCTGATTATAGAGTTAGCATGAGGATGGCACATGGCATGGATTGAACGGCTGGCATCTGAAGATAGAAGAAAATATGTTTTAAAATATAATGATTTGTGTTATGGTATCAAAGAAAAGGTTAAATATTTTGTAATAAATGGTTAGAGTTTTATATTCCGCTAAAGTTTTAATAAACTCTGATTTGTAGAATTGTGTTTATGAGTAAATCCGACGCTAAAGTAGGGCTACCAGGAACGGGGCCTTACACTGGTCTCAGCCGGGCCAAATACCATTAAAATGGATGAACGTGATTTAATTAAGCCCATTTGAGACAAGCTAGCCCATTAGTTAAGCTAAACAAACAAGCCCAACCTAGAAGAATACGTTGGTTAATTAAAATACCAACCTTAATAATTATACGGTTAATTAACAAATATATATATATATATATATATATATTTAACAGTTAGCCGGGCTCAGTTAAAGAAGGGAATAACGATTAACAAAGAGCGTAACAGGATCCAAGTGAGTTTATATCCCCATTCCTTGTTATGTTTTCGGGGCTGTGTGCATACTCGATGTGATTAGTTAATACACTTACCTTAAGTGGTAAGTGTATGCCTATTATGATATATATGAATGTATGAAAGAATGCTTGACGGTACATGAACGTTCTTCGGGTATTGCATGTACTATCGGGAGATAGTTTAAAGATGTGGTTATTTATATATGTTGCGTGTATGATGTATGTATTAATGAGTATTTAAGAAAGTATATAAAATTTATAAAAAGAAGAGAAAAGTATGATATGAAGGAATTGACGGTAAATGGTGGCAGACCCTAATAATATCTGTGAAGGAGGGTGGTATACCCTAATAATATCTGTGAAGGAGGGAGGCATACCCTAATAATATCTGTGAGGTTATAGGGCGAAAGACTCTTTAAAACGTATAAGGAGGTATGTAAACAAAGATAAAATATGAAGTATAAAATAAGAAAAGTATGAAAGTAAGAATGAAAGTATGTACTTACGTATGTATGAAAGAAAGTAAAGAAAGTCAAGTATGTAATATAAGAACGTATCGTGTGTTACCTGTATTAACTAGAACTCACTCAGCGTAGCTGACTTTTAGTATGCACGCAGACGAATAGACTGAAACAACAAGCCTTAGGGGAACACATGGTAGGATTGGACGAGATTGGCATCTGAAGATTTTGTTATAATGTTTTATTTCTATAATTTAAGTTATGTTTTAAAATACAAATTATGGATGTTTGTAACGAATTATTTAAGTTTTATTATTTTCCGAGAAAGTTTTTAATTAACTCTGATATTTAGAACTGTGTTTATGAGTAAATCCAACGTCCAATGTAGGGCACCGGTAACGGCGCCATACACCAAACACCAAACAAACTAATTACAAACTGAAGCGAAACTAAATAAAAAAAGTAAAGTAAAACCAAAATCGAAAACCTAAATAAAACCAAATACAAAAAAAACTTAAACAAAAACCGAAATGAAACTGACAAACTAAAACCGATAAATTTGAAACCGAACCAAAAACAAAATATTTCAAAAACCAAAACAAAAAACTGAATAAAGTTAAACCCATCTAAAACGAAACTAAAAAAATCGAACTGAAGCGAACAAATTTATAAAAACAAAAACCAAAAAATGAAATGGAACAAAAAAAATAACTATCATGAAACTTTAATAAGAAAAACCTGAACTCATTAGGGAACACATATATTAATAGTACTAGTTTGATCCTCCCGTGTTACGGGAGTTTATTTAAACTTTATTTTTAATCGTTTCTATTTTATGATGATTTATTTCATTTTTAACGTAATTTTGTTTTAATTTAATACATATATATTAGTTTGTTATTATATTTTTTTTAACGTTTAGGTTTTATCAATTGAGATGTTTAGGTTTTTAGATTTTTAACGAACAAACATAAACGAACACGAGCATGTTGATTTTTTTAAATGTATAAACATGAACACAAATATTTGTCTAATGAACAAAAGAGGCGGCGATGTAGTTGGCGATGGTGGGTAGTATCGAAAGTTAACCGAAGATGGAGATGATAGACCAGTAACGAACAACATGTAAAGCAAATAAATTAAATTAGGGTTTGATAATGAAAGTGTCAGTAAATAAGATCTTATAACCCATTTGAGGGCTATTAGAGTTTGGTAAGACACATAACCCGTGAAAATTATTCTTTGATAATTAAGGGGTATCTCACAAATAAATGAGATGTTATAACCCGTTTAAGGGTTATCCGGGTTTGGTGAGACCCATGACCCATGAAAATTATTGTTTGCTTATGAAATAGTTACAAATAGATGAGAAGTTATAACTCATTTAAAGACTATCCGGGTTTGGTGAGACTCATACCCACGAATTCGGGTCAAATGCATGAGAAGCCTCCATTTATAAATCAAGCAATCTGGTGGCTTTAGAGAATATGGGGAACAACCTGAGAGCGACACCTAGGATTTTATAGTAGACAATTATATAAATAGTTAGATTGTAAATTAAAAAATGTTGAATGTAATTTAATTTAATTTAATTTTGAATTATTTTATTACTAAGAAATTATGAGAAAGTATGTTATTTATGAAAACAGTTATTGTTTTAGTAGTATAGTAGATATAACTTAATTAGAAAAAGTATAAGACATAATATGGTAAGATTAGTAAAAAAATTTAAAGAATTAAGACCAATAATGTGGATACGAAATTATTAACATGTGACCCCGAACACGACACACATGCTCACGGGTTGACCCGAAAATGACACATGTGTTTGCAGGTTGACCCAAACACGACACACGTGTTTGCAGGTTGACCCAAACACGACTCGTTTGACTTAAAGTGTTGTTTTTCAAATATTAAAACTTTAAATTTGCATAAGATATTTACCACTATAATTTAGTATTTAGAACACATTTTTTTAAAAAGTAAAATAAAAAATAAATGGGCTAAACGGGCCAACACGTGAACCAAAGGTCCCAAGCACGGCATGACCTTTTTAACACAATGTTTGGGAATTATCATGTCGTGGTGAAAAGCTTAAATTATATATTAGCAACAATTTAGTTACAAAAAATTAGCATGCCTTTATTTTGTTGTTTAATGTAGGAAAAAAGTCAACAAGAGGCTCAACAAATGGAAAACGAGTCTGGTGATTCATCCTTCGATGATATTGAGTGTATGAAGCATGCTTTAGGAGAAAGGTGTCGGCACATACGAGACGTGGGTCATGTTGTGAGAAAGTCAACCCCTTATATGTCCTCGAGTAAATGCACCCCCACCCCACAACAATATTGGAAGCAAAGAGTTAACGATGAAGTGAGAGACGACCTTATAAAACAACTCGAACCACAAGTTCAAATGCAAATGAATGGACAATGGGAAATATTGGAACAACAAATGCGACAGCGGATGCAACAAGCATTTTGGCAAACAAATGGAACAAATGCACAAAGATCTTGAGAAAAAATATCAACATCGACGTGGTGGTCGTAGTCGTTATGGTAGTAGTGAGGATGACGATGATTAGGTAGATTGTTTAATTTCTAGTGGTTTATAGTTTGTACTTCTTGATACTTTGGTTTGAATTCATTTAACGTGGATATTTTAGTTTGTATAGATGGTTTCATTTAGGATATTTTGGTTTGTAGTTTTGTTTATAATGTTCAGCAGGTTTAGTTTTGTTTTATTGTTGGGTTTTTGTGGTTCAAAACTAGGATTATTAAAATTTAAATAAATTAAATGAAAAAATTCAATTCTTATAGCAAGGACAAGTCGTCGCTATAGGTCTACTCACACGTCCTCGCTATATATTTTCCTCGTTTATTTATTTGTTATTATTTATATTTTTTGACTTATATTTATGTCCATTTATAGAGACGGCATGTCCTTGGTATAGGTAAAACATAAATAATTGTTTTTTGATTAATTTGAATATATTATAAAAATTGATTTTTTTTAATTTTATTTTTATCTTTTTACAAACGTTTCGTGGTGACATGTCCTTAGTATATGTCCATCTATAACGAGGACCCTTGTAGTGAGGACCATTGGCGAAGCTTCATTGAGGCCCGGGGTGGCCCCGACTCCCCTGTTTTTGTGCGTAGTAGTGTAAATTTACCTTTTTTTGTCAAAAAATTTTATACGTAGTATAAGTTTAGCCTTTTTCGGCCGAAAATTTGAGTCCCCCCACCCACCCCCCCTCGTTTGTGATTTTTTGTATACATTTTGAGCCCCCCCCCTTTCTCGGTGCCTCAGTCCAAGCTTGGCCACTGATGAGAACTCTATGGTCCTATTGCGACGAGCCTATAATGACAACTTTGGTAGTGACGAAATGTCAGAAATAGCCTATAGGGCCATCTCTTTGATACAAACCTGAATGTTATCCTTACTATAAGCTTTTATTCTTACTACACACTTTTATTCTTGTAGTGATTCAAGGCCACCAAATTACTCGATATATGTTACAACATGTATAAACCTTAGGGTAATACTCATAACCTCAAGAAGCTTCTCTTGTTCTCCATGTGAGCAAATATCGGTCAAAGTGGCAAACTCATTAATCAGTTCATTCTCCTTCATTCGAATCACCTCGAAGTCACATCTCAAGATTTGGAGACTCGTTTCTTTTACCCGTTCGGCATCCATGTGTGGTTTAGTGTGTCTCTCACACTTCTTTTGTTGAATCCGTCTCTTCTATCAAAAGCATGACTTCCTTCGAAACTAATTGATATATCACGATCTGTTTCATATGATTCAATCATTATTCAACATATGCGGTATGCCATGTTCCCCACAGCTTGTCTTTGCATGTTCAACCCCATCTTCAAAACACATACAACATAATCATACTTTGTAAGCATCGGGTAACACACGTTTCTTTTTTTCACTGACCCTATGAGCTTCTCCGCACATGTAAACTTTGGGCATCATAACGAGTGACGGTTACTCAGTAACCTATTAGTGAAAATAATCCTAAACTTGATAAGTGAAGGTTCATGTACAAAATTATCTTAACACAAGAACACGGGAAACATCAATCTACCAAAAATGAGAACTTATGAAACAATACAAGCTACAATACCAATATACGTAAGCAACGTTTTATAATAATAATAATAATAAACAAAAAACCTAATAATAACAATAAAAAAAGTCAGAATCAAATAATAATAACAAATACTTGTAACAATAAATATAGATCAACAAATACTTATCCCGTCGTAAACGATTATTAGTTCAATCAATTCTAGTGTATACGCTTTGAACCCAGATTTTTGAAGCCCTAGTTCATCTGAATGGAAGTTTCCGGTGCAGCACCGATGCTAGTTCAATCAATTACCCAAAACGATGTAAAATCATCCGTACCGCCGCAGTACATACAACCACAGGAGCACCGACCAACTACCACAACCGCCACCGGTCACAAAATCCCGACGATTGATCTCGCCGGAGATACAGATTTGACCCAGATTACAAAAGCATGCAGTGATTGGGGTGCGTTTAATGTAATTAACCATGGTGTTTCTGTTCAGCTGCTGGATGATATTAGGAAAGTGGGTTCGTTGTTTTTCGAAGAGCTGCCGATGGCGGAGAGGCTCCGGTACGCGTGTGATCCGAATTCGCCTGCTTCGGAAGGTTACGGAAGCCGGATGCTGGTGGCTACTGATGATGCTGTTTTGGATTGGAGAGATTACTTTGATCATCATACTTTTCCTCTTTCGAGACGGAACACGTCTCGGTGGCCTCATTTGCCTTCTAATTACAGGTTAATTATGTAATATGTATTATTTTTCAATGTGTTTGACACTCAATTATTTGATTTGATCAGTTAATTTGTCTGATATTGAGTTAGTTACAAGTTAGTGCGGAAAAATATCTGTGCTATCGGTTATCGCGGTATGATATCAGTAATTTTAATATCATGTAGAATTCATATGTGTTACGCTAACAATCGTAACAACTAACAAGTAGGATTTTATTAAAACTTAAAACGCTAACACTGAACACTTAAACTTGATAATTAAGACTTAAAACACTGATATCGGGAGTATCTGTGTTATATCGGTCAGTATCGCCGATATTATTGGTATCCATATTCTGACCGATATTTACCAAGGGACCGATAACTGATATATGGCGATATCGGCTGCAGACGTTACAAGTTTGGATGCTCTAATCGAATCAAATTATTCGCATTTTGAAATTTTGTAGATGGATTCGAATTCGATTACTAAGTTCGTATTCAATTCGAAATGTTGAAGCTGGAATCGTGTTTGATTTGAAATTCGAAGAATATTAAATTTTTTGAATTTTAAATGTCTGAATTTAAAGACTTATGATAAGCTTCTTTATAATTGTGTCTCATCTATATATGTGTGTGTGCATATATATAATTACGTGTGTATATATAAAATAAAAAATAGAATGCATAATTTGATTCGAATTTCGAATATTCAAAAGAGATTTTGAATAAGGAATTTGAATTCGATTCAAATCAAATTTTGAGTTCGATTTGAATACTGAACACCTCTAGTTACAAGTTAGTTAGTCAGTCAGTTAGTTAGCATAGAGATTTTTGTTTATGCAAAGTTTGCATACATAAACAGGGAAGTTGTTGAGGAGTACAGTAATCAGATGAAGCATCTTGCTCAGAAAATTTTGGGATTAATCTCAACAAGCTTAGAGTTACCATCATCGTTTATTGAAGATGCGATGGGCGAATTGTACCAAAACATCACTATCAGCTATTACCCGGCGTGCCCGCAGCCTGAGCTTACCCTTGGCCTGCAATCTCACTCTGATATGGGTTTCATCACTCTTCTCATTCAAGACAATGTTGCAGGTCTTCAAGTATCCAAAGATGGTGAATGGATCACTGTAGATCCTGTGTCGCATGCCATTTTAGTGATTTTGGGTGACCAAACAGAGGTATTGTTTCTTAAATTTCGGATGTTGTAGTTAATTACAGACTAAACATAACCTGATTGACTCATTTCCGTGTAGATTGTTGCTAAAATTGTCTTAACTTGGTTCATGTATACAGATCATAACAAATGGAATTTATAAAAGTTCCCAGCATCGGGCCATAACAAATGCTGATAAACCAAGGCTTTCGGTTGCAACATTTCATGACCCTGCCAAGACAACGACAGTAACACCAGCATTCAAACCGCATAGGTATCATCCAGTTTTGTATGGTGATTATGTATCATCATGGTACACAAGAGGGCCAAACGGTAAAAGGAATATCGACGCCCTCCTTATTTGATTCCACATGGGAGTGAGCAAGATACGTATCGATGTGAGCATATATATAAGAACAGTTTTGCTCATTTTTTGAAGTTGTAAGACTTGCATGGGAAACAAAGAATGAAAGTTGCTGTAAATGATTGATGGTTAACTTCAATTGTGGAGTTTAAAACTGAATAAATGTGTGTGGATATCTGATGTTGGACCAAATCTGATTATTGTGACTTTCTATAATAATGTTTTGTATTTTATACATTTACTATTTACTAAAAAAAGATAATCAAGTTTTCAGGTCAGTAAACCTGCTTTGACCTACACCTCAATTTCTGAAAGATGATTAAAAATGGTGTACATTTAGAAGAGGTTTAGGGGGGGGGGGGGGTGGTGAGTTTGCTGTTTAACAAAATTACCTTACTCCCATAATGAAATCTGCATGGAATTCACTGAAATAGAAATAGAAACAGCATTCCATATAAACTTGTGTTTTGTAGTTTTGTTAGTCAATAAAGAAACTGCAGTTGGAAAAGTTTATATGGAGTCTCACTTTTTTCATTATATATCTGATGGAATTGTAACCTATTTAAAGATTTCTAAAATACCTCATATATCACCATAAAAACTGAAATATCAGCCAAATGAAAAAACATGAAATATGTTGAAAGATACGACTTACCCCCCCCCCCCCCCCCCCCCCCGCCCCCCCCAATTCCCTCTTTAAGTGTCATGTCATGGTTTGAAAAACAGAAAGTTTAAGATAGATTGAATAATTACCTTTTTTCCTTATCAAATTGCAATAATGTTATTGGGAATTGGATCCATCAATATTGTTTATTAATGCTAGTTGTATTTGTTTAATGGTAACTTTCGAAATTGGCTAATAAATTTGAAAGTGGACATTTATAATGGGACAAATAAAAAGGAAATATAGACACTTTCAATTAGACGGAAAAAATATTTTCTAGGGATTATTTTGTTATTGATATATGGAGATGGGTTGTAGCATAGAGCGAAGTTTTTAAGTTATTTTCTAACATTTTAAAGATGACAATGAGGATGAGGATGAGGATGGAGAAAGAGTTGGGAATGCTTTAAGCCTAAACCGACTGAGTAAATGATGAATTGGGTGGAGATGGTGGGATGGTCATACTGACGAGAACACTGTCCCGTCCCTATCGATATCGAGAATTTTCAGGATGGAAGGTGAAACCCTACTATTTGCCACGAAGCAATTTTTGAGAATAAATAATTAAGGAATATTGGTTTTAAATAATCTCAACTATGTCATATTAGTAAATAACGGTCTCAACTTGAATGCTGACAATCCCAACTATTGGTGTATTTGTTTTAAACAGGCCGCGACTAACGGATGACTAACTCCGTTAGTGATTTGCTGACGCGGCACGCCTAGTTGTCAAAAAATTGCTTATATGGCAGCTTACTTGGCAACCACCACCACCAACAACCCTAGATCTCAATAAACCCATCTTCTTACCTCCACCATTTGCAGCCCGCTACCTTTCTTACTTCACGGCCACCCACTTCCACCGCCGCCACACCAAACTTTCCGCCACCACCGCCGCTAGAATAGATCTTTCGTGACACCACCGCCTCTCCTCCAAGATTTCTTCTACGTCAGCACCTGCAACCTTCGTTAACAACCTCTGGCCTGCAACCTTCGTTAACAACCTCTGGCCTGCAACCACCTTCCCACCCTCTACCACCACCGCCGCCACCACTTGCAACTTTTGTTATGCCCCTTTGCAACCTCCGATTTTCTTAAATCAATAAACCTCATATGCATTTTATGGATATATGAAACTTCAGTTGATGAATGATGGGGAGAGATGGCGGTGATACAATGGTTGCTTGATTGTATTTATAACTCGTGTATGAGTTATGTTTTTTTAATTAATAAACATGGAATCGTACCTCTTGACGTTTCGGTGGTGTATCGGAGAAATTTGGGGTTTGGTCAGCGGAACAAAACAAAAGTAACGTACCAGAAGGTTTATGAAGAAAAGAAGCAATCGAGTTTCTGAATTATATCAGTTTGTTTCTCCAACAGTGTTGGCGGGGCTAGGGTTTGGTAGCAGCGGGTGTTGGTGGTGGTGGGTGAATGGCAAGAGAGAGAGAGAGAGAGAACATTCTTATACATAGCCACGTAAGCTGCCACATAAGCAATTTTGATATGCTAGGCGTGCAACGTCAGCAAATCACTAACCGAGTTAGTCATCTGTTAGTCGCGGCCTGTTAAAAACAAATACACCAATAGTTGGGACTATCAGTGGACAAATGTATAGTTGAGACTGTTATTTACAAATATGGCATAGTTAAGATTATTTAAAACCAATATTCCTTAAAAATTTAGTCTAGGATTATCGCCTTACATTCATATACAACGACCACTCATATAAGATAAGTCGTTAGGACTTATAATTTATCTATATTATATATAATACACCAAACAATGCAAATTAAGACGGTAAATTTTAAGGGATTTACAATTGATTAAGCACATTGTACAACTATAAAGAGGTATAAAGTGGTAACTGAACACTTAAATATCACGTGTTTTACATCTTCCTCTATAATAGTTACAATCTTTTCCTTCAACTTTATTCAAGTTTTTGTAAATTTAGAGAACAATTACAAATTTAACCTTTATCTTTTGCCTATTTACTCTTTTTAATTTCACTTTTAACCCAACTTCCCCCATATTTTCAAACGGTCACAACTTTTTCGTATGATAATATTTTTTTAAAACAATTTCAGTATAAAAATGAGCGTTTTATTCCTTTAATTTGAGTATGGTATTGCCATAGTTTGTTTAAGTTATAAAAATGACATTTTTTTGTGTGTTGGTACATAGATGTCAGTAGTTCATAGTCTAGCGTTTGTAATCGAGTCTGTAATGTAATTGTGTTTAAGTTTATCTTTATGTATGTAAGCGAAGTTGTCAACAAGTTCGCTTAGGCGAACTTGTTGAACACGCGAAGTTGTTGACAAGTTCGCCTAGGCGAACTTGTTCAACGAGCGAAGTTATTGACAACTTCGCCTGAGGCGAAGTTGTCGTGTATTTAAGTAACCTACGGGTTACTGTTTAAGGGTTGGTTTTTCGAGAGTTTGTTTTAGAGTTCGTGATAGTGTGTGATCATTTCACGTGTCAAGTGTCTGTAATAGACGTGGTTCGAGTTATAATATAACGTGGTTTCGTTTGTATCGTGTGTTCGTGTTTTACGTATTCTACGCTCGTAACTACCTACGCAGGGATTCCGCACCTGCGCAGATAGCGATATCCCGTGTAAGATCCGTCCGGGAACCTACAATTGGTATCAGAGCTAAGGCTCGATTGTGAGGTTCGGGATTTCACGCGGGTGTAGAAAACGTCTCGTTTGACCTATTCGCGGGACGCGTTTTCGTTGGGATTGTGTTATACTCACCTTATACAGTCATATTCAAGCCGTTACAACGACCGGAAACCGCTAAATCGTCGAAAACAGATCTGAATATTTTCAGTGTTCTTCGGGCGAAGTTGTTGTTCTTCAGGCGAAGTTGCCGCCACTGGAAGTAGGGTTTCGGCGAAGATATAAGGCTAAGCGAAGTTATCCACAACTTCGCCTACCTCATAAGTTCGCCTAAGCGAAGTTATCCTCAACTTCGCTTACCTCCTAAGTTCGCTTACCTTAAGCGAAGTTATTCTCAACTTCGCCAAGTCACGCGAATTTAAGAATTTTCCAGCGAAGTTAACACTTAAGCGAAGTTAGCCTTAACTTCGCCTATAGTACTGTTTGGAAGATTTTTTTTAATTTTCGGGTTTTTCTTGTTTTCGCGAAGATGTCGCCAATTAACATCTCTGAATTAGTTAAAATGGAAGTAGAAGCGGGGTCGGCTACTAAGGCCCCAAGGTTGATGAAAGGAACTGACTTTGTGGCGTGGAAGAAAGATTCATTCAGTATATTAAATACCAGGATGCAAAGATGTGGGTGTGCATCCAGGATGGATATATCCCACCGACAATGGTGTACGAATGTCATGATGTGGTTAAGAAGTACAGCAAGATGGAGGAAGAAGAGAAGAAAATGTATGAGGCCGAGAGCAAGGCCCATGCTGCAATTACTATGGCTCTTCCTCAAGAGATTCTCCATACTTTCAGGAAGTACACTTCTGCACGAGAGCTTTGGGATGCTCTTGAGAATAGATTCGAAGGGAATGTGGGTATTCGTGCCTCGAAGATCAAGCTGTTAAAGACCCAGTTCTCTGTATTCAAGCATTTGAAGAACGAATCACTCGATGATATTATCACCCGATATTATCATCTAATGACAGAGCTGAACAACTATTCGATTGCTTACAGAGAAGAGGAAATAGTTGAGAAGCTTCTCGATGCTCTCCCACCGAAGTGGGAAATGTACACTGTTCTAATGAGGGAAGACAGAGACTTTCCTAATTATGATTTGGAGACAGCAGTAAACAAGCTCAGAACCTTTGAGCTTAATATGGTTCGTAAAGAGACACCAACAGATCAGATTCAAGACCCTGGTATGTATGGTGCCAAAGTTAACTCAGGCTCAAGTTCGAAGCCTGACTCTGCTGCTTACTACTCCAAAGGAGAGTCAGGTTCTGACTCTTCTCATGAAGGAAATGTGTCTGTAAACATAAACGGTGATGTTTGCTTCGTTGCTGGAGGATCAAGTGCTTCGAAACCTCAAGCATCCACAAGTAGTTTCTCTCCCAGTACTTCAAGCAATAACTACACTAAGATGCCAATGAGTGTCAAATCTGCTGAAGAGCAGTTTGCAGTCTATGCATCTTTTATTGCTTCTTACGAGAACTACATACAAGGGAAGATTGTGGACCCTGCTGTTTTGGAAGAAGACTATGACCAGATCGATCCTGATGATCTGGAGGAGATGGATCTGCAGTGGCAGATGGCGATGATAGTCAGAAGAGTGAAGCGTTTCATGAAGAAGACTGGCAGAAAGTTCGTAGGTGGAAAGCCAGGATTTGACAAGTCAAGGGTGAGGTGTTACAATTGCCAACAGAATGGACACTTTGCAAAAGAGTGCACTAATGCACGGGTAGAACGTAGTCAGGGGAGGACTACACAGCAAAGTGGAAATAACAATGGGAATAGAGCCATGATGTCTGATGCTGGTGAATACAACTGGAATATGTTCTCTGGAGAACTCTTTGAGCAAGCTCACATGGCGAAGGTTGCAGCTGAAGAATGTGTGAAAGCTGCTGAAAATGAAAAAGCCTTCATGGCTGATGATCAGAACACCGAGGTATGTACTAAACCTATCTGTACTAAGTGTGAGAACTTGTCTGAACAGCTTGCAACAATTACTGATCAGTATGTTAAATTGGATGCCGAATTTAAAACCTTGAAAGAAGATCATCATTTTACAAAGACAAGAGAAAATAATTATAGAATAAAAATTAAAGCGTGTGAAAAGGACGTTAAAAGTTTAAAAACAAAATTAGCTGAAAAAATTGATGTGATCGATCTAAGCTACGAGGTTTTAGAAGAGAAAACCAAGTTAATTGCTGAGAAAGAAAAGCAGATTGCTGATCACCAGGTAAAAGTGGTGGAACTAAATAGGAAACTGGAGCAATTCCGGAATTCCTCTGCTATTCTTGATCACCTCGTCAGTGATCAAGGTTCCTCACCTAAGAGGGGAGGAATTGGTTACCATGAGGTTCCACCACCATATAACCATAATTATACTTTCAATCCTAGTGTTCATGAATCTGTTAATTTTGTAGCTGATCAGACAGGTACTGCTAAGGAAACTGGTAAAGTACCGGAAGTTAGTAAAGGCGAAACAAGTTCGCCTGTCTCAAAAATTAAAATTTCAAGTCCAGTCTCATCTGATTCGGATAAGTCATCCGAGTCGGGTAAGACAAAAGAGAAGGAAGTCTTACCCACTAGTGGAGAAAAGGTTAAATCAACTCAAAAGAGTACTCCACTCAACCCATATGTCCCACCTTATGTGAGACGTACGGGTGGTAATACTGCTTCCACATCTAAAACATCTGCTGAAAAGAAAGCTGAATATAGATGTTGTTTTAGATGTAATCAAACAGGGCACCTTGTTGCTGATTGCCCTCTGAAGCAGCGTTTCAGATAGGTGAGGCCCTCGAAAACTGAGACTAAGGTTTTTAGTAATCGTTTAAATGTTAAAAATGAAAACCATTCAAATTTGAGATATAATACCGGTTTTCAAAGAAACACATCTCGTTTTCACACTACTAATAACAAAACCAACTGCTATAACTCTTTTAATTCTCTTAATGTTCGTCAGTTTGGTTGGCCTCACTATCAGTCTCTAAGGAGGTATCCTGTTAGGATTCGTGAAAATTTTCCTAATGCTAACTGTGGTCAGTCAAGGTGTGTGAGTTCTGATAAGAAGGTTAGTCGACCCAAGACCAAGAGGTCTTGGGTCCCCAAATTTTAATAATCTCTTTTGTTTGTGCAGGAACAGTTGAACAGCGCTTCCAATAATCTTTGGGTTGTGGACAGCGGCTGTTCCCGGCACATGACTGGTAACAAGAATTTGTTACAAGATTTAAAACCTGTTCAGGGAGCAAGAGTCAGTTTTGCCGGTGAGAGTGGTGGCAGAATAACAGGAAGGGGTACGGTAACTAACGGAAAGATGACATTAGAAAATGTGAACTTTGTTGAAGAACTGAAGCACAATCTGCTGAGTGTGTCGCAGATTTGTGATAAAGATTATACCGTACACTTCACGAAGACTGATGCTATTGTGTTGAAGCCTGGTTATCAAATACCAGAGGAGTGGATAGTAATGAAGGCTCCACGTGATCGAAATACGTATATGATGGATCTAAGTTCAACTGAAATGTCAACGGAAGAATCGTGCCTTTTGACGAAAGCAAGCGAATCGGAATCTGAACTGTGGCACAGGAGAATGGGGCACATTCATCTTCGGAAGATGAACCATATTGTCAGACATGGGCTTGTGTTGGGTGTTCCCTTAAAAAGTTTCAATTTTGAAGACAAATGTCTTGCGTGCAAAAAGGGAAAGCAGCACAAGAAGTCCCATCTCACCAAGAAGGTAAACTCAATTGCTAGTACACTAGAGCTGCTTCACATGGATCTCTTCGGTCCTGTGAATGTAAGAAGTCTAGGTGGTACAACTTATTGCTTGGTGATTACTGATGACTACTCACGATACTCGTGGGTATACTTCCTGAAATCAAAGGACGAAACGGCTCAACTGGTGAAGAATCTGATTACCAAAGTTGAGAACATTATGGATAAACGAGTAAAGTTCATCAGAAGTGACAATGGTTCTGAGTTTAAAAATTTTGAAATGGAGATCTTCTGTCTGTCAAGAGGGATTGAACACCAATTCAGCGCTCCGTATACTCCGCAACAGAATGGAGTGGCTGAAAGGAAGAATAGAACTTTAATTGAAGGAGCCAGAACAATGCTGGCTGATTCGAAGCTTCCGGTGGTGTTCTGGGCTGAAGCTGTTTCTACAGCTTGCTATGTCCTGAATAGAGTATTAACGGTAAAAAGACTTAATAAAACATGCTACGAGCTGATGCATGGAAGAAAGCCCAATTTGTGTGGACTTGAAGCTTTCAGGTCCCCGTGTTCAATTTTAAAGGCACATTCAAAGTTTGGTGAAGCAGCCGATGAAGGAATCTTAGTCGGCTACGAAGTTGGGACTCCCAACAGGCGTGTCTTTAATACAACGAACGGCAAGGTTGAAGTGGTATGTAACACCGACATTACGAGTTACAGATCGCCAAGACCGAGCATCGGACCTCCTGGGATTTTCGACTATGATAGGCTTTTCAAGTCTTTTAACATACCTGATTTGGTTCGTACAGAAGAAGAAGAACGTGTTGCTACGAAGATGATTCTAGATGAGGAGGAAAATTTGGCCCATAGACAGCTATTTGATGATTGTCAACTTTCCTCATCAAATTCTATCGGTTCCCCTGCTGTCTCTCCTGAAGAAGAGTTTATCAATCCTTTTCACTCTCAGCCAGAAACAACCATTGATGAGCTCTCTACTAATTTAGAAGATAATCTGCATGTCGGTGCTGTGCCGACCACGAGAATTCACATAGATCACCCTTTGGAGAATGTTATAGGTGATGTGTCCTCCGGTGTACAAACCAGAAGCAGCCTGAATGAGCACACCTGTGTTTATACAAGCTTTAAAGAAACGGGTATAATGAACGAATGTTTGTACTCATGCTTTATTAGCCAGATTGAACCGAAAAATTATCAAATGGCTCTTAAGGACAGCTCGTGGGTCGAGGCCATGCAAGAAGAGTTGGCTCAATTTAAGAAGATGAAAGTTTGGACTTTGGTTGAAAAACCAAGGAATGTGCATGCGATAGGCACAAAATGGGTGTTTAAGTGCAAGAGAGATGAAAAGGGGATCATTATAAGAAACAAGGCGAGGCTGGTCGTTAAAGGGTTTAATCAGCAAGAGGGGATAGACTATAATGAAGTGTTCGCTCCGGTGGCCAGGTTGGAAGCGATACGATTGTTTTTGGCGTTTGCTGCTTTTAAGAAGATGAAAGTGTTTCAGTTGGACGTGAAGAGTGCGTTCCTCAATGGGAAAGTGGATGAGGTTGTGTATGTTGAGCAACCTCCGGGTTTTCCTGACCCAGACTTTCCTGATCACGTATACAAGTTGAGCAAGGCGCTGTATGGATTACATCAGGCACCTCGTGCCTGGTATTCAACGTTATCGGACTACTTGCTAGAAAATGGTTTTGAAAGGGGTTTGATCGACGCTACTTTGTTTGTGAAGAGAGAAGGAAGTGACTTCCTGCTAGTTCAAGTCTACGTGGATGACATCATATTTGCTGCATCAAGAGTCTCCATGTGTCAGGAATTTGAGGCCGTTATGAAGAAAAGATTCAAGATGAGTGCTATGGGTGAACTAACGTTCTTTTTAGGATTGCAGGTTGATCAAAAGAAGGATGGGATGTTCATTCATCAAACAAAATATGTTCATGATGTCCTCAAGCGTTTCAAGATGGAGGACTCTTCTCCATTTGACACTCCAATTTGCGTCAACCACAAGTTGGGAGCTGAAATTGACGGTGACGCAGATGTGGACCCAACTCAGTATCGGGCTATAATAGGTTCTTTGATGTATTTAACTGCTTCTAGGCCTGATATAATGTTTGCTGTTTGTCTTTGTGCTCGTTTTCAGGCAAACCCAAAGGAATCTCACATGAAAGGTGTAAAGAGGATTTTGCGGTATCTCAAAGGCAAGCCGAAGCTAGGGTTGTGGTACCCGAAGGGAGGAGACGTAGAACTGGTAGCATATACAGATTCTGATTATGGAGGATGCAATCAGAGTCGGAAGTCGACAACAGGAGGATGTCAGTTTCTCGGTGGAAGATTAGTTTCATGGCAGTGCAAGAAACAGACGTCAGTCGCAATCTCAACGTGCGAAGCTGAATATATGGCAGCATCCAACTGCTGTTCTCAGGTTTTGTGGATTCAGCAACAATTGCGCGACTATGGTCTGAATTTCTTACTCACTCCTATTTTAATTGATAACACTACTGCCATCTCAGTAATTAACAATCCCGTGAAGCATAGTAAAACTAAACATATTGACATTCGTCATCACTTCATACGGGATTGTGCTGAGAAGAAACTGATCAAGGTCGAAAAGGTCGATACGCTGGAAAATTTCGCTGATTTATTTACAAAAGCGTTTGATAAATCCAGATTTCAAAACCTAATTGAGCTGAACGGGATGATCAATCCCGAGTAACCATGTTTTTGTGATTATTTAAAAAAAAAAAAAAAAAAAAAAAAAAAAAAAAAAAACATCACTATTGCTTAAAATTAGTCGGTTACCTCAGTTTGATGGACATATCCTCGGATATGTTTTGGTCCTCGTTTCTACTTAGAGAATGAGGGTCGCCATTAACCAGATGACTGAAAGTGACCGGGGCAGTTAAGATGTGTTTTCTTTCTGTCACTGAAAATTAGTCGGTCATTCTTAGTGAGAAGGACACATACTTGTATGTGGTCGGTCCAGTTGATCCTTTGGATCTTCGGGATTGCCGTTTACCTGAAGACTTTGACGTGATCGGGGTGACTAAAGTCAAAATTTTTTATGGGAAATGGAATTACTTTTCAAGTCTAATACTTCGTAAAGAAGTTCTTTGCTATGTTTAACAGAAAATTGATCCAACCTTGGAAAATGATATATATACTAACTTTGTGTGCTTAACTGGTGAAGTTATTAGGCTTAAAAGGCTTTAGGACAATCATTGTATGTCATGGTAACTTTTTATGGTGCGTAAAAGTAAATGTGATACAAATTAAAGTTTACTTGATTTTATGTGGAAACTCCTTAAGATTTTTGCGTGTCTTCATGTATATCTTTCCGAATGATAGGCAGAATAGTGATTACCCAGTCATACACGAGCCCGTAAGTGTTCTGATTCCCGTGAAGAAGGCGTTTCAAGACACTGCAGTGATCCAGATTCGGGACTTGCAGTTGATTATT
The DNA here is from genome assembly GCF_021521415.1 of Bidens hawaiensis. Taxonomy (NCBI): domain Eukaryota; kingdom Viridiplantae; phylum Streptophyta; class Magnoliopsida; order Asterales; family Asteraceae; genus Bidens; species Bidens hawaiensis. Next base: position 265,776 of record NW_027505085.1, on the reverse strand, counting down.
ACTCTGAAGTCTATAAGTACGTTTAAAAAAAAAAAATTTAATTAGTACTTATGAAGTTATTGTAACATTCGAGAGTTCAAGATATCGAGACTTCTCAATCATGGAGTTCAAGCTAAGCTTTTCCAGTGAACTTATCATCTCTTTCCGATTTCGATCTTCGTTTCCAGTTTCTATTATCAGTTGAGGGTACGTGTTGTCGATATACCTCACAAACATGTTCTTTCATGGTCGTTTTTACCCGGTTCGAGAGCTCGGGTCGTCGGACCTTCAAAACCGAAACTTTCAAAACTTGTGTTAACTTGTGCATGGACATCCTTCTCATCTAAACATCCTTAATATCATGTGTTTTGATGTCCTTGATCGTCGAACTTAGCCGAAATCATCGGATTTCCGGTGATTGGAATCCTAACAGTCGCCGATTCAGATGTAGGCGAAGTTAGGGTTTAGGCGAAGTTATCCGCAACTTCGCCTGGGGCTTAATTTCGCTTGAGGCGAAGTTATCCACAACTTCGCCTGAAGCTTAATTTCGCCTAACACTTATCTTCGCCTGAGGCGATGTTGTGATAAGGCGAAGTTAACATCAACTTCGCCTAGATCATTTTACTTAAAATTAATTAGACGAACTTACAGATGAAGCGAAGTTGTTCCCAACTTCGCCTCACCTTTAACTTCGCCTATACATGTTTGATCACAACTTCGCTCATGGTATAAAGCGAACTTGTGAGTTGCTTAACGGTTATCTAACTTGGTTCGTTTAGTGCAGATATGGCTGCTGTTGGAGGAGCTGGTGGTGATGACGGTGACGATCAGAGGCAATTCTTTCCAGCTCATAACCAGTTCATCACTCTAGATCCAGATGCAAAAGGCATGGAGGACTAAAGGGAGATTATTACTTTTCTCCTGCGCTCAAGAATTTTTCACGCTATCACAACTACCCTGCCTATTTCACTACCGAATATTGAAGACTTTTGGCAGACGGTAGAGTATGATTGCCGGGTTGAGCCCCCGGTGATGCGAGCCACCGTTAATGGTCAAGTTGTTCAGTTTTCCTCTGAACACATACGGGTGGCGTTGCAATTTGGAGAAGAAACAAGAGATGACCCAACGGAGTTTGTTGCTCCTTTTCGTGATGGCGCGTTCCTCAGGATGGGGTATTCAGGTCTCTTAGGGGATACACAGCGAAGGAAAGGATTTTTATTAGATCAGTGGCGCTTCCTAATGCACGTCATGATAGTATGTATGTCAGGACGGAAGGCGGGCACTGATGGAATGGGTGCGACGATGCAGTCTGCTATGACTGCCCTGACTTACAATAAAAGATATTCTTTTAGTCAGATGATCTTTTACGAGATCGATCGTCAGAGGAGGGCTGTGGCGCGTGAGCGGTTTACAATGTATCCACGATTCCTACAGATGATTTTAAATCATGTGGCTCCGTCGCTACCTCAAAGACGCCCTATTCGATACGTGGAATGTGTGACGAAACGTATCTTTGCTCAGTGTCGCACTTCCAGCGCACGAAGCAAGCCTGAGCTGCGTCCCAGGCATACTCCGCTCTTTGGGTATCTTATAAACCCGGAGTATGTACCTGCGGCGGGGGACGAGTTCAGAGACCCAAGACCACAACAGGCGGCAGCACCCCAGGCTGTATCACCTGCGCCTGCTGTATCTACTGCTGTATCTGCTGCTGTGCCAGCTTCTGAGATTGATCTTGACGCCATGTTCGGCGGGCAAGGGTTGTTTGATATGGACCGAGTTGATCCACATGAGAATATTCAAGTCTCGGGTCCACAAGCTGATTTTGATGAGGTGATGGAAGAGGCCAGACAGATGATGGTGAGGCATGAGAGAACAGTGGGTAAGCAGAAGAGAATTGTTGACGACGACGATGAGGAAGATGATGAAGAAGAGGCTGTGCAGCTGGTGCGAAAGCGCTCAAGAAGGGAAACGACAGGTATGGGTGTAGGAGCCGGAGAGACTTCAAGGTTTGCACGTTTTGCTCCAACTGCCTTGTCTGGTATGTCCCTTGTTCCTACCTCTGTGCAGGTATCGAGTACAAGCGCTACGGTTGTTCCCGTAGTGGCTACATTGTCGGCTGACATTCCACAGATCACAGCCGTCCAGACGTCGGCTCCAGAAATTGTGTCTCTACCACCTCAAACGCGTACTCCACCGGTGGTAGTAGCACGATTTGTTGAGTCTACGGTCACCACTACTGCAGGAGTATCGGGTACGGTACCACCTGCGGACACGCCCAGTTCTGACTCGGAACGGATAGCTTCACTAGAGCGGATTGTAGCTGAGCAGTCAAAGACTATTCAAAGCCTAGTGGAAGCAAATCAACTGCAGGCATCCCTCCTGGCTGAGCACGGGAAAATAATAGATGCCTTGAAGGAGTTCTTGGCATCTCAGGGGGAGATGAGCTGTAGAGGAGATGAGTTGAGGACCAAGCGTAGAGAAGACCGAGACGATGATCCCAATGCACCGGAAGGTGCAGGTGGTGAGCTGCCAAGAACCTCACAAGCTCTTGGGGCTTCCACAGCTGAGGGGGAGTCTACCGAAGCGGCTGGTGGTGATGATGTAGTGATGGTGGAGGATGACGTGATCGATGCGCTGAAGGAACTTGATGATGACATGTTCAGCGACGATGTGTTATTTGATGAAGATGTTCTGCCAATCAGTGAGATTGAAAAGATTGGTGCAGAAATTGTTGTTGAGAATGTGATAGAGGAAGGAGAGATTGTGGAAGAAAATGTCGAGCATGAGATCCCTGTGGTTGAACAATCGACTATATGTGAAGATGCTGCGGTTGACAACACTGAGTGGGAAGAACAGCCAAATTGGAAGGAAGGCTGCGCTCAGTGGTTTGTAAAGACGAAGAAGCCTGCAGTACCAACGATGTTCAAGAAGTCATACAATATAAAGGGATATGCAGAGTCGAAGAAAGGAATCATATGCTGGTTGTACGATGAAGAGTTGAGATTATTTGTGATCAAACGTTACGACGGCATTCAGTACTTCAAGAGGATGTTAAGATCCCTGAATACCTTACCGGAGTGTGAGGTGAAAGACTTAGCGAGACTGGGGCTGATAAACAGAAGTAATGATAATATGGCGAGGATGATTGGGAAAATTGTTTGGAAGGAGGCCATCAAAGATAAAAAGTTTGAACTTCTGAAGCCTCAGAAAGGGAAGTTAGTGGAAGATAAAGATAGAGGGATGAGGGCAGACGGCAAACCATGGATGGTTATGAAGTATAAACCAGTCCGTAATTTAAAAGAAGTGCCGATGAAGGTGATGCCCAAGAATGTCTTAAAAGATTTGAAATGGTGGTACGTGGACTGTGAGACTGCTGAAGCGGTCATGGAGGATGAAGATGAGCAAGAGATTATGAGGGTGTATGATCCTATGCACTTGGTCAATCTGTCTCAAGCTGACTTGCAGGTACTACACGCTAAGAAGATTTTCTACATTCCTGCTTGGAAAGAGGAAGCTAAGAAGTAACAGAAGCTGGTCTCTGTATGTGTTAGACAGGGAGTGCATGCTTGAGGGGATGCAGAGAGAAGACGAGTGATTACAAGACACAAGCTTTGAAGATCAAGATATGAAGCTACTGCCAAGGGGGAGTCTGTTGGTACATAGATGTCAGTAGTTCATAGTCTAGCGTTTGTAATCGAGTCTGTAATGTAATTGTGTTTAAGTTTATCTTTATGTATGTAAGCGAAGTTGTCAACAAGTTCGCTTAGGCGAACTTGTTGAACACGCGAAGTTGTTGACAAGTTCGCCTAGGCGAACTTGTTCAACGAGCGAAGTTATTGACAACTTCGCCTGAGGCGAAGTTGTCGTGTATTTAAGTAACCTACGGGTTACTGTTTAAGGGTTGGTTTTTCGAGAGTTTGTTTTAGAGTTCGTGATAGTGTGTGATCATTTCACGTGTCAAGTGTCTGTAATAGACGTGGTACGAGTTATAATATAACGTGGTTTCGTTTGTATCGTGTGTTCGTGTTTTACGTATTCTACGCTCGTAACTACCTACGCAGGGATTCCGCACCTGCGCAGATAGCGATATCCCGTGTAAGATCCGTCCGGGAACCTACATTGTGGTCCAATTTTGATCGTTTTGAATTAAACCGTGAGCCAAATCATTGGTAATTGTATTTTGTCGTTGAAAACTGAAATCGAAACGCTGAAAATTGAAACCAACCAAACCGAATCATTATCAACGATTTGGTTTCGATTTGGTTTGTATTTTGATAACAATTTGAGTTTAAAATAAGTGATTAATCCAAATATACTAACAAACGGTTTCACGATTTCAAATAAACAATACACTCCCATAAATCTATCACATGATTACTAAGGTATGTGTTCCCCGCTACATCGCGCGGGCACCCGTCTAGTCAATAGAATACATATTATGTAAGTATCATCCTTAAAAAAATCCAGATGTTAGAAAAACTCCAATTTAAGTAGAGTTTATCAATAATTATCATTTAGTAAAACTTAGATATAAATTACTATTCGTTTTGTGATACATGTTGTCTATTTTAGTATAACGGGATTAAATTGTTGATCAAGTTTTGTATTATGAATCAGAAAAGCGGGTTGTTGGGATGCACACGTATTTCGATAGTTTATAATTTTAACTCTATTGGTATGTAGGGGCGAAGCCCCTAAGTAACGGGGGTTCCAAGGGCGCAGCGCTCCCTTGGTAGAGATCTGGAGACAACGCCTCTAGTGGTGGGGTGCAAGCGGCGGCAACCCATGGCGACGTCCAATGGGCAAAGCCCCTTGCTGGGGTTGAGCTGCAAATGCAGTTACCAACTCCCCAACCCTATATAATATTATCTCTTGATCATAGATAGTTTTGACTAGTTCATAAAAACTCTACCAATCTCTATACTGATTCTTGCACTTAATTTGAGTTCTATCCGGTTAAAACATTTTTAGAACCAACAAAAAGTTTTGATCCGAAAGTGTTTCACGACTCTCAAGTTTCCTTCGGTCTGAATGGTTCATAACCTCTTAATGGTTAAGAGGTAACCTTAAGGGGCTGTTTGTTTACATCTGAATGGAACCATTCAGATGTTAACATCTGATTCATTCAGACTTCAAACTGTTTGATTCCAAACAGAAAAACATCTGAATGGTTAAAATTATCTCTGAATCATTCAGACTTATTGTTGTTGCTGAATGGGACAGAGACTCATCATTCAGATCTGAATGAACCAAACAGCCCCAAGTCTGAATAGTTAAGATGCTAGCTCGTAATGGTCACCTCTTAACCATTCAGAGGTTATGAACCATTAAAATGTAACCTCTTAATAGCCATTAAGAAGCTACCAAACAGCCCCTTAGCTAGTACACATTGTAAGGCCCCGAACCCGGTAGCCCTACTTTAGCGTCGGATTTACTCATAAACACAGTTCTGCAAATCAGAGTTTATTAAAACTTTTCGCGGAATGTAAAACATCAATCATTTGTTACAAAACATTAAATCTTTTCTTCGATACCATAACACAAAACTTCATATTTAAAACATCTTTTCTTCTTTCTTCAGATGCCAGCCGTTCAATCCATGCCATGTGCCATCCTCATGCTAGTTCTTTGGTCTGATCACCTGCGTGCATACTAAAAGTCAGCTACGCTGAGTGAGTTCTAGTTAATCAAGCAACTTATCATACAACCACTACATGCATCATATGCGTATCCGAAGACACGTAATCCACTGTCTAACATGCCACTGTTTAACCACTTAATTACCCCTATAGCTTAGCCTCTTAATTACCCCTACAGCTTAGCCACTTATGCCACTTTATGCCACTTGATGCCACCTTAATAACGAAGTCACGTATAGGCTTACCCTACCACGTACTATCGTCATGCCACTAACACTCTTACTAGACTCTGCCACTTCTATCACACTCTACCTCTACTTGTCTACAGCACTCTTTATACCAATACAATATTTACATAATAAGCAAGTCGCATCATAGAATACATATACACTAACAACCACTTGACAATCACTCTCCTTGACGATACGTGAAATATCCGAAGATCGTTCACGTACCGACAAGCATTACATAATAGCTACTTGTATAACATCTATACACTTACCACTTAAGGTAAGTGTATTCACACTTTCTCATCTAACCTGCTTAACTTACCACTTAGCCTCTTATTTACACCTACCACCTTGCCACTTTGCCACTTTAATAACGTATAACGTTATGCCACTTTGCCACTTAATAACGTATTACCTTATGCCACTTTGCCACTTTAATAACGTAAAACGTTATGCCACTTTGCCACTTTAATAACGTAAAACGTTATGTCCATTTGCCACTTTAATAACGTAAAACGTTATGCCACTTTACCACTTTAATAACGAAGGCACGTATAGGCTTACCCTACCACGTACTATCGTTATGCCACTAACACTCTTACTAGACTCTTGCCACTTCTAACACGTTCTACCTCTACTTGTCTACAACACGCTTCATATCATTTACATAATAAGCATGTCACATCAACAATCATACACACATAATAACGATGGCACGTACAGGCTTTCCCTATCACGCGCTCACGTTATGCCACTAACACCCTTGCTAGACTCTTGCCACTTTTAACACGTTCTACCTCTACTTGTCTACAACACGCTTCCTATTAGTTCGGTATTTACGTAATAAACCAGTCACATCATAACATTCGTACACACTATCAACCACTTGGAATTTACTATCCTTGGCGATACGTGCAATATCCGAAGATCGTTCACGTACCGACAAGCATTATAAAATATATACCTCGTATAACATCTATAGCATACACTTACCACTTAAGGTAAGTGTATTCACACTTCACATCGAGTATGCACACAGCCCCGAAAACATAACAAGGAATGGGGCTAGAAACTCACCTGAACTCTGCTTCTTCCTCTGGTAGTTGTGAATCCCTTCTTTAACTGAGCTCCGCTGACTGTATAAGTTACACGTATCAATACTCGCCTGATCTAATCTGGTGGCCTAGTATTAGCTTACTTTTACTTATCGCTTTTAACTTATTTTCTCATCGAACTCGGCTTTAGGCGAAGTTAACCTTAGGCGAACTTAGCTTTAGGCGAAGTTAACCTTAGGCGAACTTAGCTTTAGGCGAAGTTGTCATCAGGCGAACTTAGCCGTAAGCGAAGTTATCCATTAGGCGAACTTGGCCTCAGGCGAAGTTGTCATCAGGCGAACTTAGCCGTAAGCGAAGTTATTCATTAGGCGAACTTGGCCTCAGGCGAAGTTGTCGCTTTGAAGGCGAAGTTATCGCTTTGAAGGCGAAGTTATCGCTTTGAAGGCGAAGTTGCCCAGATCAGCCGCTGTTTGGTTTCTGTCCAGCATTTTGGGCGATTTTAACACCCTTGTTATGGTTCAACATCACCCACTACGTTCCCCAACCGTTTTCGGTCGTTTACACACTATAAAGCTTGGATCTTTAAACTTCAAAGATCAAGAATCATACCTTTTTGAGCTTGTTTGGATCTTGTTTAACTTGTTATCACAACTAATCGCTCTCTCTCTCGGATCTGGCTCGGTTCTTCCCTCAGCCGGCGGCGGTGTTGGTGTGTGGTGTGTGTGTTTTGAAGTGTTAGAGGATAAGATGGAATGGATGGTGGTTTGGGGTTTTGGGGGATATTTATACCCCTTAAATCCCATGGACCTAAGGCCCATTCTCATTTAACCCATCTCAATTAATCCAAGTCCATGATCCGCTCCTTACTCGATATTAATTAATTAATATCATTTTGGAAATTTCGGGATGTTACAAGTTTTCCCTCCTTAAAGAGGTTTCGTCCCCGAAACCAAACTTATTCCCTATAAAAGGAAAACTTCTTATATTTACACACTTTATTGAATCGCCTTTGCTTTCTGAGTTATCCTTCTTACTGCTGACTTGTAGTCATTGAGCGGTGATCATGTGTTTTAGCTATTAAGGTAGCTTGTCCATGAGGCCCTCAATGTGCCAAGTCTCATCTCACCTTCCCGAGGAACCTTTTTTTATATAATAACGCTAACTCCTAAGGCGACGCTTTACCCTCACACAACTATTTATCATAACCAACACGCATTCAAGATAAATTCATAGGTCGTTCATACAAAATCACAAGAAGTCACAAGTACTTCATAACATAAAAAAGAAATCATTCAAGCTTGCTAAACAAACATAGGTTCAACTGTAACATAAAACACTCTTTAACTACTAAACATAAAACAACTGTAACATGCCACTTATTCTCCTGCAACCTCCTCAGCAGCTAATAGACCATCCTTTCACGCGTCTCTTCTTCCTTCCCCCACTGCCACGGCTTCTCCACACTCCCTTGCTATGTGACCTGACTTACCACACTTGTAACACTTCTGGTCCTCGGTGCATTCGCGGGAGATGTGCCCCTTCCTCCCACATCGGTAGCACTGATTTGGACCAGCCTTGCATTCCCCCAAGTGTATCTTCCCGCACACCTTACATGCTTCCCTTCCTGCCATCTTCTGTGTCTTTCTCCCTACACGCTCCACGACATCCCTAGCTCTTTTAGTTCCTTTCCCTTCTTCCTCATCTTCCACTCCCACATCATCCGCCGCCAGATCAACATAGACCATCTCCGCCAACTCGACCGCAGACTCAAAGGTAACAGGTTTGTTGGCCCTGACTAACATGCGGACTTTTTGTGGCAATCCCCTCACATAACATTTGATTCTCTTGACCTCAGTTTCAACCATATCAGGCACCAACCTAGATAGTCGGTTGAATTCAGTAGTATACTCACGATGTGTCATCATACCAGCCTTTAAATTCAGGAACTTCATCTCCGTCCTTTCAACCTCGGCATCTGCACAGAACTTCTTCATCACCAACTCTTTCAGATCGTCCCATCTCAACGCCTTGATCTCATCCCTAGTCTTTCTCTGCTCCACACTTTCCCACCAATACATAGCTTCTTCCTCAAATGACTGAGTAGCATAACCCACAGCTTGGTCGGGACGGCATTCGCTATTGCGGATAATCTTGTCCATAGCGGTTATCCATTGGAGAGTAGCGATTGCGTCTCCCAACCCAGTCGGCTTTGGCGGGTCGCATCCTTTGAAGGACTTATAGTTGCACCCATCTTGGCCTCTTTTCCTGTCATCGACCTTCACAGACTTATCCTCACTCGAGGCCTCTCTTTCTCCTTCCCCATCCTTCCTACCATCACCTTCAGCAGTTCGTTCACGGCTTCCAGCAGATCCTTCGGGATTCAGGTTCTTCACAGCAGCAACTACAGCTTGAACGATGGCTGCTTGAACTGCAGGGCTAAGTTGAACCTCTTCGTTGTTGTTCTGGTCTCCTCCAGCTGCGCTTCCTTCATCTTCGGTGTGGGAAGCTTCTTCTACCGAGGGTTGCCGGACAAGACGAGGCCTGCCACGACGTCCAGTGCGACCCCCAGTTCCAACAAATTCTCCCGCTCCAGCCATTAGTATTCTAAAAAGGGAAAACACAAACATCATCACTCAAGGAACTATTTAGTACAAGGATAGCAAGGCTAACAGGTAATAACAGTGGCCAGCTGTGACTAGCTGATCACATTGCTTTCCGTGTCCTATACACTTCCCTTTATGAGTCTCTTTGTGCTGGTTCTACTTAAGCAGTTAGTCAAATCAAACAATCACTTATTTCTATCCTTATCGTTCACGTATCTTTTCTTTCTCATTAACATATATCATTTAATCATACACTTTACCTTTGCTGATCTTGCTTGAACGACACATGGCATTCTTGAACTGGCATCTTCTTTCCTTTCTTACTTAAATCCCACTCTCTGTTCGAGTCTAAGCATGTAGGATGCTTAAATCTCTCGAACTTTGCTCTGATACCAACTTGTAAGGCCCCGAACCCGGTAGCCCTACTTTAGCGTCGGATTTACTCATAAACACAGTTCTGCAAATCAGAGTTTATTAAAACTTTTCGCGGAATGTAAAACATCAATCATTTGTTACAAAACATTAAATCTTTTCTTCGATACCATAACACAAAACTTCATATTTAAACCATCTTTTCTTCTTTCTTCAGATGCCAGCCGTTCAATCCATGCCATGTGCCATCCTCATGCTAGTTCTTTGGTCTGATCACCTGCGTGCATACTAAAAGTCAGCTACGCTGAGTGAGTTCTAGTTAATCAAGCAACTTATCATACAACCACTACATGCATCATATGCGTATCCGAAGACACATAGTCCACTGTCTAACATGCCACTGTTTAACCACTTAATTACCCCTATAGCTTAGCCTCTTAATTACCCCTACAGCTTAGCCACTTATGCCACTTTATGCCACTTGATGCCACCTTAATAACGAAGTCACGTATAGGCTTACCCTACCACGTACTATCGTCATGCCACTAACACTCTTACTAGACTCTGCCACTTCTATCACACTCTACCTCTACTTGTCTACAGCACTCTTTATACCAATACAATATTTACATAATAAGCAAGTCGCATCATAGAATACATATACACTAACAACCACTTGACAATCACTCTCCTTGACGATACGTGCAATATCCGAAGATCGTTCACGTACCGACAAGCATTACATAATAGCTACTTGTATAACATCTATACACTTTCCACTTAAGGTAAGTGTATTCACACTTTCGCATCTAACCTGCTTAACTTACCACTTAGCCTCTTATTTACACCTACCACCTTGCCACGTTGCCACTTTAATAACGTATAACGTTATGCCACTTTGCCACTTAATAACGTATTACGTTATGCCACTTTGCCACTTTAATAACGTAAAACGTTATGCCACTTTGCCACTTAAATAACGTAAAACGTTATGCCACTTTGCCACTTTAATAACGTAAAACGTTATGCCACTTTGCCACTTTAATAACGTAAAACGTTATGCCACTTTGCCACTTTAATAACGTAAAACGTTATGCCACTTTACCACTTTAATAACGAAGGCACGTATAGGCTTACCCTACCACGTACTATCGTTATGCCACTAACACTCTTACTAGACTCTTGCCACTTCTAACACGTTCTACCTCTACTTGTCTACAACACGCTTCATATCATTTACATAATAAGCATGTCACATCAACAATCATACACACATAATAACGATGACACGTACAGGCTTTCCCTATCACGCGCTCACGTTATGCCACTAACACCCTTGCTAGACTCTTGCCACTTTTAACACGTTCTACCTCTACTTGTCTACAACACGCTTCCTATCAGTTCGGTATTTACGTAATAAACCAGTCACATCATAACATTCTTACACACTATCAACCACTTGGAATTTACTATCCTTGGCGATACGTGCAATATCCGAAGATCGTTCACGTACCGACAAGCATTATAAAATATATACCTCGTATAACATCTATAGCATACACTTACCACTTAAGGTAAGTGTATTCACACTTCACATCGAGTATGCACACAGCCCCGAAAACATAACAAGGAATGGGGCTAGAAACTCACCTGAACTCTGCTTCTTCCTCTGGTAGTTGTGAATCCCTTCTTTAACTGAGCTCGGCTGACTGTATAAGTTACACGTATCAATATTCGCCTGATCTAATCTGGTGGCCTAGTATTAGCTTACTTTTACTTATCGCTTTTAACTTATTTTCTCATCGAACTCGGCTTTAGGCGAAGTTAACCTTAGGCGAACTTAGCTTTAGGCGAAGTTAACCTTAGGCGAACTTAGCTTTAGGCGAAGTTGTCATCAGACGAACTTAGCCGTAAGCGAAGTTATCCATTAGGCGAACTTGGCCTCAGGCGAAGTTGTCATCAGGCGAACTTAGCCGTAAGCGAAGTTATTCATTAGGCGAACTTGGCCTCAGGCGAAGTTGCCGCTTTGAAGGCGAAGTTATCGCTTTGAAGGCGAAGTTGCCCAGTTGCAGGCGAAGTTGCCCAGATCAGCCGCTGTTTGGTTTCTGTCCAGCATTTTGGGCGATTTTAACACCCTTGTTATGGTTCAACATCACCCACTACGTTCCCCAATCGTTTTCGGTTGTTTACACACTATAAAGCTTGGATCTTTAAACTTCAAAGATCAAGAATCATACCTTTTTGAGCTTGTTTGGATCTTGTTTAACTTGTTACACAACTAATCGCTCTCTCTCTCGGATCTGGCTTGGTTCTTCCCTCAGCCGGCGGCGGTGTTGGTGTGTGGTGTGTGTGTTTTGGAGTGTTAGAGGATAAGATGGAATGGATGGTGGTTTGGGGTTTTGGGGGATATTTATACCCCTTAAATCCCATGGATCTAAGGCCCATTCTCATTTAACCCATCTCAATTAATCCAAGTCCATGATCCGCTCCTTACTCGATATTAATTAATTAATATCATTTTGGAAATTTCTAGATGTTACACACATGCCTTTGGGCACTAGCTTGGCTAGAAAGAGAGTCTTAAGCCTAGCTTTGACAGAAGTTTGAGTAAAGAAAATGTTCTTTAAGCACCTCTCTTTTTCAATCGAGTGGCTTCCTAAATCGGGAGCAGGAGCTATGTTTTTTTTCTTTTTAACATCAATGCATATATAATAAAAGAGATAGAACGAAGTGCCTCCGGTTAGAAGCTAGATGGCAGAGAGAGTTCACAAACAAAAGAGTTCACAAACAAGGAAAAACAAAAAGAAACATATTAACACTACAAAGGACTCAAACCATAACACTAGAAATAGGATCAACACTCTAGGTCTCCCAAGAAATCTGCTTGTGCGAGGATCTCGAGTTGATCCACCTGAACAAATTAATCTTGATATATTCCAATACGACATCCTTCGAGAGACACCTATTGTTAAAAATCTTTGCATTCCTCCTCTTCCAAATGTACCAAGTTGTGGAATATATAATTATAGTTAAAATCCTTTTACCCAAGAGAGAACCCGAATGTGAAGGTACCTCTAAAAGCTGATCAAACGTCCCGAACCCGGTCAGGTCCCAACCACACCACTAATAGACACCCCTTCAGACCTATTTAGCTCGAACACAGTCAAGGAAAGCGGGTACCAAATATTCAGCCTCCAAATAACAGGTACAAACATTATTAATCGAATCATGCCTCTAAGAATTAAATTTACCGCAACCTGGCTTCTATATAATAGTAGTCTCCAAACAAAACAGTTTAATTTTATAGGTATCCAACTTTCCCACGTGAATGTACTAACAGAGTCAGAACCATATAACTTGGCAACCATAAGCTTCTCAAACTAATGAATCTAGCATTACTAGCCAAATGGTGGTCGAGATGGCGTCTAGAAAAGGACTCATTGTGGGTGAAAGTTGTCAATGCAATTCATTTGACCCAGATGTATGTGGATGGTAAGATGGCCAGATCTTCCATTTGTGGGTCATAGAAGAAATTTTCAAATATCGAGCATTGTTTTTCTTCATTGGGCATTGATTTGACAAGTTTGTTTGCAAGAAAAGTCGGGCTGGAAAAGACCACGAAATTTTGGCTAGACACGTGGCTGGGTAGGTACGCCTTAAAAGACTTGTTCCCTGATTTATATAGTTAGAACAATTCAAAACTTGCCTTGTGTGTGATCGAGTGGTGTCAAACGGGCTGGGAGCAGTAGAAACGGTTTGGGCCTAGTCTAAATCTAGATTATCCGCGAAGGTTCTTGTGGAAGTTGTTGATCTAAAGGAGATGGTGGTTCTATGTTCGTTTCATTCGAGTAAGGTTGATAATTGGAGATGGTGTGGCAGGGGAGAAAGAGCTATGTACATGAGAGATTGTTACTAGTAAGAACGAATTGGCTAACCATGATTGCTAACTTCTCCTTTGTATTGAACTAGAGGCTTGCCCGCGAGTGGCTTTTAAACTCGTTAATACCTTCTTGAATTGGGCATGTAAGTAAACTATCATTCTCAAAAAGTGCGAAAAAAAGGCTCACTTTAATATAGGACATGAGAGGTAAGACTTTAAGTTACTAACTAGCAAGATGTATGCCCCTTAGGGAAGTCAACTTGTGGGAGGTAAGACTTTAAGTTGCTAATGGTTAAGGGAACACTCGCCCGCAAGCACTTGAATAGATTATAATACCTTTGATTTATTCGAGAAGTCTATGTTGATGCATCGTTATCCTTAATCCAAGTTTTTAATTTGAAGGCTTAGATTTTTATGATGCGTTATTTGAGCAATCAGTTTCTAAGTAGTACATTGTACATAATGAAACTTGAATGTATTTGCAAGATCAAATCCATCCAACTTTCTTAATACTTCATATAAGTAGCAACAAAAGTCGAGTGCATAACACAAGATTGTATGACTAATAATAATTCACAATATATACATTTCCTTATATTATTCATTTAAATGTAAAATAAATGGGGAAAATTCCCAAAATAGGTCAAGGGAAGGGGGAGATTCCAAATTTAGGCCAAAAATTTTGAAAATTTCCATAATAATCCATTGACCCATGAGATTTCAAGCCAAATCCATCTCCGTTGTGACGTTTGTGTTCGTGCCAAATCCGTCTGAACCATGAGATTTTCAAGCCAAATGCGTCTAACCCGTAAGATTTCAAGCATAATCCGTCTGACCCGTGAATTTTGATACTAAAACTGTTTACTTGAAATCCATATCGTCAGTGAGATTTGGAAAAAAGTTTGAATTCACCTCTATCCACCATTGATCCACTACCACCACCACCTCATTTCTTTGATTCACCACCAGCACCATCTTCTTTGAAATATTTACACTATCTCCAACCACCGTCGCATTCACCATCTCCCCACACTGTCGTATTCACCATCCAGCATCACCATATCTGGCACCATTACCTTCACCATCCTACATCAACATATCCGCCCACCGTTGTCTTCGTGCTAGCCTCCATTTCATGGTGAATCAACTCCATTGTCTTCCAACAAGTGACGGCGGCGGCGATGGTGGTGGGGAATCAATGGTTCCGTCGTCTTTTTCGTTTTTCGATAAGTGGCGGTGGCGAATCAATGGTGGAATGAGGTGAATTTAATTTTTTCAAAAACTCACGAAGGAGACTGTTTTGGTTTGAAATCTCCGGGTCAGACGGATTTTCTTTGAAATCTCATGGGTCAAATGGATTTTCTTTAAAATCTCATGGGTGGGGGTCAACATCTTTACACGTGTCATTATTCCATTGGGGGCTGAAATCATCGGCGGAAAACTAAATGTCACGGCAGAGATGAATTTCGACAATCTATTTTATGACTGTTTCTTCTCAAATGGCCAATTTTGAGAATTCTCCCTAGCTGCAAACGTGTACCGTACAAGTCGATAATGCATGTCTAAATCAACCCAATGAGAAAACAAAATCAAATCCGGCGTATATCTATCTGGCAGTAAAGATCGGAGGCGTTACATTCTAATAATTTCTTTCTTGATCTGCTGCTTGGATTGGATGGTTCCATCATCATCGCCATGGCCTCTCCCTCTCACCATCTGACCACTATCCCACTTCCTTCTGACCCACCTGGTATATTATTATTATTATTATTATTATTATTATTATTATCAACCCCCTTTTGATTTAGGGTTTTATAACTGTTTACACAATTTGATCCTGCCAATTTTCGACTTTATTAATGGGTTTTGTAAGTATTTCATAGATTGTAAATACCCACTTTTGAAATCACTTTAATTGAATTTGTTTCTTTAGTTTTTTGTGTTTTCTTGATTTGGGAAAATTAGTTATTTGGGGCGAATTTTTGGTGCTGCTTTTAGGGTTCTTAGACTAAGGGGTGAGTGGGGGCTCCAGCAGAGCCAAGAACCAATAATATTATGACGTGTGGCAGAGAGAGAAAGTGGATAAGAAAAACTGGATAAGGGGGTGTTGGAGCCCCTGGCCCCTGGTGTGGAGGGGCTCCAGCAGGGGCTCCAGCGAAATTTTTTTTTAATTTTTTTTATTAATATATTCAAACAACATATTATTAAAAAAACACATAAAATATTAAAAAAACACACATTAATAAAAAAACACATTAATATCTAAAATTCAAATTACAAAAAAAAACATACTAAAAATTAAACAAACAATAATACTTAATAATAACACTAATCTAATACAAGATCATCGGGTCGCATCGCCCACAAATGTTCAACCAACTCATGTCGAAGATTCCCGTGTGTCTCACGGCTCTTGATATTTGCTATGTTATGAAGTCTTTGTTGATCACTGATTGTGGACGGTTGTGGCGGAATGTCACCTTGGTAGTTTTGGCAGATAGCTTTGCCCTCGTCTTCTAACGTCATGTTGTGTAGGATAGCAGCCATGCATTTTTGAAGAGAGGTAAAACCGGGGAGACCCCTAGCATCCTCCCTTTGTTGAAAAAAGGGATACCGTGTCTCTAAATCACTTGCTATACGCATGAACAATTGTCTGCTCATTCGGAAACGAGTTCGAAAATCCGACTCCTCGTATACCGGTTGAGGGCTAAAATAATGCCTAATCAAAGTATCGTTAGCACCCGATCGATCACGATCACGAGGTGGTGCTCTAACTCTCGGGACTCGAGGTTGCTGGGCTTGATTTTGCAAAAGATCCACCACGGTTGCGGTCAAAACTCCCCCTACATGAAGAAGCAAATCATCCTCTTCGGAGGAGTCGGAATCAGACGAGTACCACGACATTTTTTTTGTGTTAATTTTGAGAGGATTTTAGGAGGAAAGGTGTATAATTGTGAAATGGAGTATATTTTATAAAGATATATATTAAAAGTTTAAGAAAATATATTTTTTTTAATTTAATATGAGCCCAACGGCTCTTTTTGCTAAAATCTAGGTAACTTTCTCTCTCTCTTCTCCCGCTAACCAGCTCACGCCTGCCTCTATCCTCCCGCTAGCGCCCCTGGTGGTGTGATGTTAGCGCCTGGGGGCGCGAGCGGAGGGGCTCTAGCGCCCCCGTTGAAGCCCCCACACCCCTCAGTCTTATAAGTGATAGTCAAATCAAACATCTACTTTTGAAAACAGTTATTGCAAGTTAAAACAGTTATTATGTCAGAGTGACTGATATGGATTGTCAAAGACTGTCACACTAAGTGTACTGTAATATAGTTTAATTTTCATAGCTACTTTTGTACTGGTATATAGTTAAGGGGAAATTACATAAATAATCAAGGATGACTAAATTTGTTCAAAAAATAGACACTGAAATTTAGCATCCAACCCTAACAGACATTCAAATTGAGCCAGTCAGGTTTCGCCATGTACCCCAAGACGGCTAAAGACTTAGGCGCAGCTTTTTCAGCACTAAAAATCCTAAAAAGTGACCTCGGACCAATTAGATGCTGCCACATGTCCAAAGCTGGCTAAATTTAGCCTACAAGTTTTAGTCGCCTCGATGTAGCCTACAACGAGGCGGCTAAGAGTTGTAGGCTAAATTTAGCCAGCTATAGACACGTGGAAGTTTCTAACTGGTCCGAAGTCCCTTTTCATGATTTTCAAAGTCTAAAGAGTGACGGCTAAGGCTTAATTCTACCTTCCTTGTTTTTAACCGTATTGGGGTAGGTGGAGAATTTTAATTGGCTAAATTTAAATATCTATTGGGGTTGGAGGCTAAATTTCAGTGTATTTTTGAAAAAAAATTGGTCAAACTTGATTAATTCTGTAATTTTTCTATATAGTTATGATTTTTGGTAAAAATCAGTTTTATTACATTTTGTTTTTCAAAATATAACCACTTTCTTTTATTAAAGAGTAGTGTTTATTTTGAAAAAGAAGGCAAACGGGTAACAAGTTGTTCTGCTAAGTCCTTTTGGGATTTTTAGTTTTATTTTATACTTTTATATATATACTAGAAGTTATTTTCAGGTGGTGAAGGAGTTCCGGTCCACATTGTTACTCATGCAAGTCAACTTCCACCTGAATTTTTGAAACCGACCTCTGATAAGAAATTGGTGATTGGTTTTGACTGTGAAGGTGTTGACCTTTGCCGCAATGGAACTTTATGTATCATGCAGGTAAATTTGTTGAATTTTTGGAAATTTGTAGTATTATTATTATTAGTGTATATTCTCAATAAACTGTATTTTTGGTATTCAGTTAGCTTTTCCAGATGCTATATACTTAGTTGATGCAATAGATGGCGGAAGAACAATTGTGGAAGCGTGTAAGCCTGCTCTTGAATCTAGTAATGTCTTGAAAGTAATTCATGACTGTAAACGCGATAGTGAGGTCTTTGATTTATTTAATTCTGCTACGACATTTTCATTTTTTTAAATAATGTTGTTTGTCTAACGTCCTCTATTTACGTCTGTTTTGTAGGCATTGTATTTTCAATTCAACATTAAGTTAAACAATGTATTTGATACCCAAGTGAGTCTCACTGCGTCACACATCAATATTGTTTATAATTTATTTTTTTATTAGTATCATTATTGTTATAATATTTATTTATTTATTTATTTGTTGCACAGATTGCGTACACTTTGATTGAGGAGCAAGAAGGCGTGACAAAAGTACCAGATGACTACATATCATTTGTTGGTCTTCTTGCTGACCCGCGTTACTGCGGTACTTATCGACCCCTTTTTTTAATTTTCTTTCCTTGATTTTATAACATTTTAAATCTATTATGTTACTTGCATCCTCACATTTTGGCTTTGGAAACAGGTATATCTTATCTTGAGAAGCAAGAAGTTAGAGTTCTTCTCAGGCAGGTTCGTGCACATGTAAATCAATGTCCAGTTTGTTACAAAATAGGACTCGGGAAATAATATTATACTTATAATCTGACAATGTTCCAGGACCCAAATTTCTGGAAATATAGGCCATTGTCTGAACTGATGGTGCGTGCAGCTACAGACGATGTTCGTTTTCTTCTGTATATATATAACAAAATGGTGGTAAAAATGAACCAAAAATCATTGTGGTATCTTGCGGTTCGCAGTGCTTTATATTGTCGTTGCTTCTGCATTAGTGATAATAATTATGCTGACTGGCCACCTCTCCCTCCAATTCCCGGTTAGTTCTTTTTATTGATTTATATATTTTTCTGTTATCTTTTTTGTATGTTTCTAATTAAATGGTTTGTTGCAGAGGAGATTTTTACAGATAATAAGGCTCCCGAGGAAGAGATACTAGCGGTCGTTGATGTTCCACCAGGGAAGATGGGCCGCGTTATTGGAAGAAAAGGAGCTTCCATTATGGCTATTAAGGAGTCTTGCAAGTAATTAGTTTTATTTTTTCATCATCATCATCATCATCGTACTCAGTATATCCCACCAATAGCAAAGCTATGGTAGGGTCTGAGGAGGGTAAGATGTAGACAGCCTTACCTCTACCCCATGGGGATAGAGAGGCTGCTTCCGGTGAGACCCCCGGCTCAATAGTAGTTTTGCATCAAGCCTTGGACATATTACATAAGGCACATAGCACTCAATCATCGGGACGCCGGCTGATTGGTGCATGTACCCTTGTCTTTCGGCTATCAACGCCACCACATGATGCCTGATTAACCTTCCATCACTTTTAACGTTATTTTCACAAAATTAGTAAAATAACGTCAAAATTAGTGCAATTTTACTTTTGCCCACCCGAGGGTTCACACATATATACATTATATGCGCGCACCGCAAGCAGGGCACAATTAGTTTTATTTTTTAGATGTATATTATTTTGTATTATTTATAATTATAATGAGTTTGTTGTATTGACAGTGCTGAAATATTCATTGGAGGTGACAAGGGACCACCAGACAAGGTTAGTAAATATTGCATTACATCGTGCGTACATTCTTGTTATGAAGTCAAGCCGATCCGAGACTTACAATTTTGTTTGTATAGGTTTTTGTAATCGGGCCAGTGAAGGAAGTGAGGAAAGCTGAAGCGATATTAAGGGGAACAATGCTGGACGTGTATTAGTAAAATGCATATGTTCAACATATTGTGTAATAAGCCAACTGAGAAAAGGAAGATGGCTACCTTTAGTTTTTAAGATATGTGGGATGTTTCATATCTAATACTATTGTGTTTCTTGCATGTGGATTTTTTTTTATTTTTTTTCTTGTTAATAGAAATGGTTGTTTGTGCGCCCACACATTGGCTGGTGTTGTTGGGTTCGCCGGCCAGACATGTTAATCGAATATATGGGTTGTGATCGATTGAGCTATGATGCATGGAAGTGAGCTACACAGTTCCGGTTGATAGCTTTAATAAAGCAGGATTTTGTCGATTGTTTATAAACGAGTAATGCCAAGAAACTATTTATCACTGTAATAATTTAATTATTTTAATAAAACAGGTTAAAAGGTTGTAAACATTTAGAAATAAGTATATGACACTATTAAAACAAATAAACAATCATGTTTCATTTATAAACTTCTTAAAGAAATTAAAATGAAACAGTGTTGATGTTGATGGTGATGGTGGTGACAATAGTTGTGAGGGAGTGATTTAAATTCTTTGGTTACTATGTATAAGAAAAGTTGAATTTTTTACAAGACAAGATTCATTTTCATTTTCCAACCAAATATGTCTTTTTATTGATTACAACTAAATTCTATGAACAAAGATACCTTAAATTGTTAACTATGAAATTGATTAATTCTTGATACAAAAGTAGACTACAGTCTGCAAATGAAAAAGCATGCTTGAAAATTTTGAATCAATACATTAATTGATCAACAATGGTTTAGACGTTCATTCATCAACGAGAATTGGATACGATTATGCACCAAAACTAATCCTCAAATGCGTAAAATAACCACTAGTTTCAACACTCTAAAACAACAAAGCCTAACAAGGAAAAAAGAAAACGTCAAATAATGGTATACCATATGAATAGATAAGTTTCACATGAGAGAGAAGCGAGCAATCACCAAGAAACCTGAATAATGTCAAAAATGGTCAAATAATAAGGTTAAAGAAAAACTAAATACTTCATTCAAATGAAATGCTAACCTTACTGTGTTAATCCTTGTTCAAGACTTTTGGAACTTTGATGTATGGCTCTTCATAACTTGGAATAGCAGCTATTATGGCCTCCCTGTCACCAAACCATTGCAATATTTTCAGAATGTGTACAAACATAACCCATCGCACACGTTAAAAACAAGCGAAAAATAAAAAGCATAGTACCTGTTATCAAATGTTTCAGGATTATCCTCTCGAAAGCTTCCTGCTTCGGTATCTATAACAAGAAAGTCATCCCAAACATAATACCTTGTCTGCACATATATTTAACAGAAAGCACAAGATATACAACACACGTTAAAAGTCCACACACCTGGGCGTATAGCCGGCTCAACACTTTGAAGATCCACAACTTGAAGCTGCCCAAACCTGTTCCGCGTGTTAAGTCATGCAATTAAAACTCATTAATCTTGATTCACTTACAATATGGTGGATTAACATATAACATAATCAAAACTTCAATTAGCTCGTTCGAAACAAATATTATCAAGTAAAAAATATATGTAGTAAAAGAGGATTACCAGTCTACCACTTGCTGAATTTTGGGGGCAAACTCTTCAGCCTATACGCATCAAGACCAAATTATACAGTCAATTTATCATTCAATCTCAGCGTTGTAAAAGTCGGAAAAAAACGGGTACCCCACTGCCCGACTAGCGAGTTCTACAACACTGTTTTTAACCGTGTGAATAATCGAGTGGTTACCTCCTGCGGAGTAAGAGAGATACGAGCTGTTTCTGCTAAACAGGCCACATCAGGTCTCTCCAAACTGGAATGAACCGCATACTCCCGGACTCCGACCCTACGCGTCCTCTCAGTCTGTCTAAAGGTTCGATGACGAAATCCATATTTTGTGAAGTGATTGAGTAAAACATGATCAGATTTAAATGCTGGGGATAGTACAAGTAATGCTCTGCTTCCCATTATTATTATTATTCCCTACAATCTGGATTTAAAGAGAATTCAATACTTCAAACTAATGTATGAATTTTGTAACTAAAACCTCAAGATAGTATCTATTTAAACCCTAACTGTAAATAAAACAATCAAATAGAAGAAAAGTATACCTGTAAATTAAAAAGATATTTGATGACGATAACGAGCGGATGGCAAGAGATGTGACTAAATGAATCAAGATGAATTCGGGTAAATGGTTTAAGGGTTTTGTTTTGGGGCGATTTTAGACCCGTTTTTCTTTTGTCATATTTTTTTTTTAATAAAAACTGCTTTAAATATATAGTTTTTTTAACCTTTATTTACCATCCACAACAAAGAGGTATAAAATAAAAAATAATAATAATAATAAAAAACCTTCAAGTCAAGTCATAAAAATATATATATTTTAAAAAAAAAATACTCAAAACTCACTCAATAAAGAATCTTATAAACATTTAAAAAATATTATCATATCACTACCATTATTATTTACATCCAAAACCCTCACCTGACCCTACCACCTGCAAAAATACATAGATTATTATTTTACCTAATCTATATATCATGGACTAATCATCATGTTAGGGGTGTTCACGGTTTAGTTTGAAACTGTGAAACCGACCTAACTGGTCGTCGGTTTGATTTCATGGTCGGTTTTTGTTATTAACTTTTGATCGGTCAGTTTCAAGAATACCGTTGTAAACGGTTTGGTTTACGATTTATGCCGGAAACCAGTCGTATTAAACCGGATCGGACCATAAGAGTTTACACTATATTTTAACCGTTTAGATGTTTCCTATACATATATGAATTTATATGTACATTAGGCTTATTTATTTATCTATAATCTATTTTTTTTACAAGCAACATTTCTTTTGTAACAATCTCAACCGAATTAGCAGATCCAATTCACTACACATTTTCTTTGTAATCATATTATGAACTTTTGGACAATGATTACTCTTAGCATTTATATGTTTCATTTTTTATTATGAATAACTTGTACTAAAATGCAATGAATCAAAACCATAAAACTAAACCAGAAACAAACCGTTAATAACAGTTCAGTTTTGAATTTAAACGGTTTTTTTTCAGTTTCCAATAATAAAAAATTTAGTAATGGTTTAACCCAAAAACCAACCAAACCGAAAATGAAACACCCCTAATCATATATATATCTAAAGGGAGATTGTAAAAGTTGAGGGGGTCGTATATTTTAATAATTTCAAATGACGCTCCTCCAATAATTTGACCGTTATCATTCATTCAATTCTCTTTCTTCTTCTTCATTCAAACATTCTTCGTTTGCTTGCGTTCATTCTCTCTTTCTCTAGAATCCTTCGATGGCAATCGCAATGGAAACAACGCAGGTTGTATCAAAGGTATTTAATCGATTCGATTTGTATGCTAATTATTGCTGGATTTGAATTCAAAAAACCAAGGTTTTTATACGTATCTAGGGCTTCTAATTTGTGTTAGGGTTTAGTTTTAGGATTAATTCCGTCTGAATCATGTATTATACGTTTCTAGGGCTTGTAATTAATTATGCGCCATTGCTTCTCTCTGTTTTTAGATAGATATGTGTTTTATTTCAGCTGCAACTATTCAAAGTATTATTGTGTTTCATTTCAGCAGGCTTCTACAGATGCAGCAGCAGAAAAGAAGAGGTGGACACTTAATGACTTTGACATTGGGAAGCCACTTGGAAGGGGCAAATTTGGTCATGTTTATATTGCTAAGGAAAAGAAGGTTAGTATACATATATTGTATATATATAACTTTTAAGGAAATGTATACTGTGGTCACTCATCTTCCTTATGGAAAATTGTGTATTTATAAGAGATAATGTGTAACATTTCTACCTAAAAGAATGGTGATAAGTAGTTTTATATCATGTTAACCATGGATTGTTTAGATTCTAGATCTTTCGCTTTCTAATACTTTTGATCCTTTTGTACCATTAGTTTTAGCTACATTATAAATCTATCTGACTTAATGTTTCAACTTTTTTATGATGACTAGATCTGCATAATTGGTTATAGGGTTTGGATAAAATACAAATGAAATTAATGTTTCAACATGTCTGTTCTGTAATCACATAATTACTCTACTTGTGTATATAATTACTCTACTTGATTCTCACCTTTAGCACGCTAATTTCATTTGTACGTTAACCTTACCCTTGGTTATAAATGGTACATTATATATGTATACAATTCCACTGTCACTCCTTTTACACCTCTACTAAACCACATCAGTTTATGAATAACATTTATGTTTTCTGAATCAGAGCAACCATATTGTAGCACTAAAGGTGCTCTTCAAAAGCCAGCTCAAACAATCTCAGGTGGAGCACCAACTTCGCCGGGAAGTGGAAATACAAAGCCATCTTAGACACCCAAATATCCTACGACTCTATGGTTACTTCTATGATCAGGTATATTCTTTCTACTGTTTCATTGTTTATTATATCAACAGCAAATATACTTTTTAAAACATAAAACAATTTAAGCAGAAAAGAGTCTACCTGATTTTGGAATATGCTGCCAAAGGAGAACTCTACAAAGAGCTTCAAAGGTGCAAACACTTTAGTGAGCGACGTGCTGCTACCGTAAGCCTTTCATATTCTTATTACCTTTTCAATTTATATGATTTGAGATGAACTCAACTAATATTGATCTATTTTGCGGATAGTATGTTGCTTCATTAGCGCGTGCTCTTATCTATTGTCATGGGAAGCATGTTATTCATAGAGATATAAAACCAGAGAATCTGTTAATTGGTTCACAGGTAACCATGTTTATTTTGTGTTTGGTTAATGACCTGGCATAAGCATGATGTGTACTTGTTATCTCTTTCAGGGTGACTTAAAGATTGCTGATTTTGGTTGGTCTGTGCACACGTTTAGTCGAAGGCAGACCATGTGTGGTACACTTGACTATCTCCCACCTGAAATGGGTAAATTTAACTTTAATGAAATAACTTATTACTCAAAACTCTTACTTTAGTTTTTCTTCTTATATATATTTTAATTTACTAAATGAACCACAGTGGAGAGTGCTGAGCATGATGCAAGTGTAGATATATGGAGTCTTGGTATTCTGTGCTATGAGTTTCTCTATGGTATTCCTCCGTTTGAAGCAAAAGAACACTCCGACACATATAGAAGGTAAAGCTATTGGTTTAAGACCCGTTGAACATAATCAAGAATGAGTACATAACTAAATATTCAAATTCCTGAACACTTTTGATACAACTGTGCAGGATTTTGCTAGTAGATTTGAAGTTCCCTTCAAAACCGGTAGTCTCCTCAGCTGCCAAGGATCTAATCAGCCAGGTTTATCACATCACACTATCGTGCCTGGTTAAAATTTGATTTTTATATATAATAATATTTACAAGTTTTTATTAAAAAACGCAGATGCTTGTCAGAGAAACTTCAAAGAGATTGCCTTTACACAAGCTTCTTGAGCATCCATGGATAATTCAGAATGCTGATCCATCAGGAGTCTACAGGGGTTAACCGTTAATCCTCACCATGTTCATTATTATTCATTTTCCTTTACTAATTAACATGATTTCCTAGAAGTGAACGCGAGTACGAATGATATGTTTTCTTAACAAGAATCGTTTGCTGTGTCTCTTTTAAGTTTTAACCATAACAAGAATATGTTGAAGTCAATAATATTGTCATGTTTGTTACCGGGAAAATCAGGAAACCACGTGCGAGTAAACATAGAATAAGATAAGAACGCTGCTCGTCTGGTCTAGATATGTTTGCTGGTGGTCCAAAGGACAATTCAATGATTCCATCTAACAAACAGTGTTGGCCCAGACGGAAGACGGATCAAACAATTATATCAAACGAACTTGTCAAACAAACGAACACGAGATATTGGGCTGACAACTCTCGACTCTTTTCATATATACAAACGAACTTCACGAACTTATCAAACGTACATGGAGATGAGACTATTTGACTCTCTCTCTTCTGTCACTTAACTCTCTCTTAACTTTATTAATATTCAAGATTAATCATTCAAACAGTTTATTTTAAGAGTGTACTTTAATAAAGACCTTCAAATGATTCTTCGTTGTTATACTACACAATTAAAATAGAACGGAGGGAGTTGTAACTTGTATCTTTTTTTCGAATTGTAACTTATACAACCCGGAGAGAGACTAACAACACTACATCAAAATAAAATTAACACAATTGGACCAAAATAACGCCTTACGCTTTGATCTATTTTTGAGCCAAAGAAAACTCAGACTTTACATCACTATTATTCCTTCGATCTCCACCTCTTTGCCTTCAAAGAGTTTGTCGTTTCTAGTCTTCCAAATATAATCGAAAGTATTGAAATGCTTATTGGATTTTAATTATCCCTATTGAATCGTATTGGTCGATAATAATTCATATTCATTTTATCGCCACTGGCGGTCCCAAATTAAAAAAAAATTCCCCCAATGGTCCACCGTCCACCGTTAAAAAAGACTTAATGGCGTTAGTTTTTTTTTTTTTTTCTGAATTTCAAACTAATGTATTAGGGCTTTTGATCGCAAGGATGAACGAGCCGAGGATGTAAAACTTCCTTCGAAATGGTGCTCCAAAATGACGAAACAATGCTTCAATTCGGGTGTTTGAACTTACAATTAACACAAATCAAGTTGTTTGGATCATCGTTTTGCGCTAAGTTTTACATCAATCAACCCGTATCTTCCTTCGATCAAAAGCCCTAAAACATTAGTTTGAAATTCGGGAAAAAAATATAACGCCGTTAAGTCTTTTTAACGGGGACCATTTGAGGGCAAGGTTTTAAATTTGAGACCGATAGTGGCGATAAAATGGATATGGATTATTATCAGCCAATAGTCCAATACCATTCAATATGGATTATTAGAATACGATAAACCAATTTGTAAGTTTAATTAACATATTCTATGCTTTAAATCTTCAATTACTTCAAATAAATTTACAACTTTAAAAAAATGAAACTGCTCAGAATAGTTATGAATATAAATTATTAATAAAGATACTTGCTTGATCAATAATCAAATGAGATGTTAACCATGAATAGATTCTGATGTACATGTGTAATGGGCAATGCTTAGGACCAATAGAGTAAGCATCACACTTTAGAAATTCCTTCTCGGTCGACCGTGCAAGGTAAGCCATGGATGTAGAGCGGACACGCTAAATAAGCAAGGAAAGCCAAGGATGTAGAGCGGACGCGCTAAATAAGCAGAGAACGAATTCTCAAGAAGAAATGGTTTTTGATTAAATTTATGAATGATTAAAACATTAAAATAGGTCCCTTTGTACATGGATTTCTTAATTATGGCAGGTATGTCAAAAATTCAAAATAAACGGCAAACAACATGGTAAATGATAACCAAAATTACAGGTGGCAACTAGAAAACATGTATGTCAGCTTATTTTCGAAAGGTTTTGAATGCTACGAATCTTGCATGAAAAGTCTTTTTGGGAATCGAAGACCTATATGATGAATTTTGGGCTGACAGCTAGGCCAAACTGCCTACGGTGTTCGTCACAAGGTCCGACTCATCAAGACCTTTCTGTTGAATGTTAATGAGTCCCTTAATTCAGCATGTAGCCCATGCTACGCCTGTTTGAAGCTGTATTCTTTCAGTCCTATTCACCCCTATCAAGTTCCTCATCAAAGCTCGACACTAAAAGTCTAAAACCCAATACTATATTTCAATAAATACACAACAAAACTATTTGAAAAGGTGTAATAAACGATTTGTACACAGATTTTGTTGTCATTGGCAGTTTATATAATTTAAAAAATAAATAAATAAGTAAACTCGTGGTTTGATAGGCTTGTTAAAATTAAGAAATAAAGTTAGTGGTTCAAAGTGAAAGCAATTGATCTAGATATAGGATCTTTTTTTTTTTTTTTTTTTTTTTTTTTTTTGAACATTCAAGCTTTCCTCCTACTATTTACATTATACCGCCAATGCCAGGAATCGAACCCTGGACCTCTCACCAAAAGGCCAAAGCCTTTACCATCCCACCAAAGTGGTGATGGCTAGATATAGGATCTAATGCATGGGTGCATCCCTAGAGCCTTTATGTATATATGTGCGTAGATGGCCGACCCAATCGCACACACACTGACCCATGCACGTACCTTCATTTAATTTGGATTTGGATGCATAATATATATATTAACTATTAAGCCTCCTAGTTTTATTTTATCAATTTGCCACATTACCGATAACGCATAATCCAAATCCATCATTTTTTTTTAATTTAATGAAATTTTATTAAAACGGGCTATGCAAAGAGCTAGTTAAAGCCTAGCTAGACTTACAAGTTACCTAGCTACACCAATAACACACAACAATATAGAATCGCCAAACAAATCATATTTATACTAACTGAAATTTATCACTTTTAAAAATTAGTGATACTAATACCAAAGTTGCGCAAACGATAAAACATAGGTATATACATCTTAACAAACGTTCATATACAACTTAAATGAAAATTTGTTTCTTGAACATTACAGATCGATGAGTATTTTTATAGGCTATTGGTCTCCCTGAAGAAATAGTGATGGTAATGGTGTGTTTCTTTAATCTGTAAGGATGAAAAGTTCGAATCATATAGCTAGTATATATGCAGATTTGGTGATATTTAACGGTAACTAATAGAATTAGAGCATGTGTTGTTAAATAAAAGAATTACAGGCTAGTAGGCAACTAAAGTAGCAAGAAAAAAATTGTTCAAGTAATAAACATGTTAACTAAATACTTAAATGAAACATAAATGTATCCGAATTACTTTTTCAGTCAAATTAACTGATTTAAACAAAAACTAAATTATTAAAAGGATTTTTTTTCTGTAGAGTTAGATGATTCGAATTGTAATATTGTGATAATAGTATAGGGATGAGTGTTTTCATTACTTGTATCGAGAATTTGGTACCAATTTGGTATTATCGGTAACAACTTTTTAGTTTCGGTATCGCTATAGTTTGGTTCGGTACCGATACCGGTACCAAATATTTCAAATTTTCGTGATCGGTATTTTCAGGAATGGTAGCGGTCGGTACCAGTATCATCCCGAACCCATCCCTAAATAACTAAACCACAAACGATAATATAGGTTTATTGATAATGAAAAACAAAAATATATAGGTCAAAACTCGGGCTAATTATGCTAGAAAGGTTAGTCCGAGAAATAAGATTTGTATAGAAGTAAAAAATGGTGGCTTTGTTGGAGCAAATACGTGACCGTCACACATGCACGTTGATGGCTTTCTCGGTTAAGGTATCTTTGCTTGGTGACTAAATTAATTCCACATAGGAAAAACTAAGCACGTGCAAGTGTTCACATTGCCTTTACTTTGCCCCATGCCTAAACTTTCGATGATTAAACTCATTATTCCTTACTGGCGGGCTGCTGGTACACCTGTATATGAAACCTTGGGGTTCTAGGTTGGCATGCCCCCGAATGAAAGCTCTTACATCAGTTCCCCCAACAGTTGTAACAAGAGAAAACTCCAAGGACCAACTTGAAACTCCTATTTGAATTAATATAATTAAGAGATAAGTAATTGTTGTGTCCCTGTGGTGAATGGGCGGATGCATGTTGTAACCTTGGTTTGGAAAATGACCAACTTGAACCCTAATGTTTACCATACTCTTGAAAATAAGGTTTTATTCAAGTGGGGGTGGGGGTGGGGGGACTAAAACCTGAGCTTGTTTATAATGGCCATTGAGGCGGCCATGCTTGACTGAATATATGAGTTTTTTTAAATGGTAATATAATTGTATATTACTCGATCAGATTTCTTATAACTTTATCGTTGTTGTCACACCCCGACCAAAGGCGACGGAACATGCCGAGGTGTAACGATTGCCCATAAGCACATGACACTATTTAAAGTGACAATATTTAATAAACTTAATTCATTACACAACATCGAAAATGTCACATAACGAATATTCAATACATAGTCATAACAAGATATCATAAAACATAGCAAATAAAATATTGCTCATTTTGCTAATATCCTAAAGGTATTTGTTACTTTTTCTCTATAAGCTCCATAATCAACCAAGATGTAAACCTGTAATATTTCATAAAATAAAGTTTATCAACACAAAGGTTGGTGGGCAATTCATAAGTTTGAGCATATAATATATAGTAAGGAAAAACCTCAAAACTAGTATACGAAACAATAAATAAAAGCAATAATTCGGATAAAATCGCTAATAAAATTACGTTAGCGACACCTAACTATAAGGGGATGCCAAATAGTCTAGGATTTAATAGTTATCGTTAATTGCATTACGTTAACGACACCTTGCTACAAGGGGATGCCAAGTAGTATAGGAATTATAGATCAACCAACCAAAAGCGATAAACACATAGGCATAGAATCATAGAACACCAAATCGAGAAATTATTCAAGTAAAGTATACAATAACGTTTGTGGTTTAAGATTCAAGCATAAAACATTTAGTTGAATAAGTATGAAATGTCACCCCCAAAACAAAAGATAGAAAACGGGGTATGAAAGTACCCACGTTCAAGTAATAAACTTGAAAGATGATAATTTGGAGATTTGCCGGAACGACGGGTTTAACGAACAAAGCCTAAAGGAAAAAAGTCTTGGATTTAGAAAGCTTGTCTTGAAAGTCTTTAAGTAAAAATAAATGTTGAAAAAAGTAAACAATTAAAGTTCAAGGTTTAAAATGTAACTATTTAAGAATTTATAATAATAACCCTTTAAAAATGCAAGTTTGCTTGAAACCGGGTTAAAGTACCTAACCTTAATATTTACTCAACTTGTGTTAAGTAATAAAGTGGATAAAATGCAAGAATGCAAGTCCCTTGGGAATAAAGATACTAAAACGAGTTTTAACGAGTGTTCGGGTTGTTGGTTCGGGTCTTGATAATTGGTCAAACCCAAAGTCAACTTTCCAAAATATTAAATGTTATGAGATAACTCATAAAAATTAAGTAAGACTTAACCAAGTATGTAGATCTATTATTTTAGAACTAACAACGTACGTTAAGCGAGTGTTCGGTTTTGTCGGTCCAAACTTTGTTATGAGATCAAGTTGGATCTAAGATTTCCAAATACTTAAGAAAATAATTAAAATCAGTTTGTAAACTATTTTTAAAGAAATATACAAGTCTTGATAGCTAAAAACACACTTGTGTGTCTTAAGCGAGTAAAAATCAGATCGGTTCGGTTTCCATCTCACAGTAAGTTCATAGATGGTTTCCACATGCCCAAATATCTAAGAACTTGTATAATAATGTACAAATGAAAATACTTAAGTTTTACAACCAAAAAGTTAACAATAAAATCTTTAAACAAAAGTTCAGTTTACGGTTTCGGATCTAGTTTCGGGTTAAGACCGAGTTTATAATCTACCAACCCATAACCATGGAACTCATAAAAATGGTTTTATAAACTGAGATCTAACATTAAACATGTTTTAAACAAGTATTTAACAAAAACTAGTAAGCAAAGTTCGGTTTACAGTTTAGAGCTATTTGCGGTTAAACCGAAGCATAGACCCTCTAACTCATAACCATGGAACTTGTAAATAAACTCAAACGAGCAGAGGTTAAGCATGGTTAGTAAGTAATAATAAAGTTAGATTGTTAGATACGGAAAATATATAACAAGGACCACGTAAGTCCTCCATGAAACCTTGCCTTACAAGGTCCGAAACCTCACCGATCGAAACCGGAGAAGTAACTACCAAAGGTAACAATGGGTGTATATTATATATATGTTGTACAACCATAAACAAGTGTTAGTAAGACTATATAAACAAATTAGAATGAAAGATTAAACTCAGTTTGACTTTTGGAAGTTAAACCTTCAAGAACAACTGATAAACAACCTTGAATCTTCGATGTTTGAGAGAGTTTTTGGAGTTGTAGCAGGGATGATGAAGGGGAATGAGGGTGTATATATAGGGTAATGTTGGTGGTCAAATATGAGTGTTAAACACAAGAAATTTCATGCAAAAAGGGTCCAAAACAAAGCATAAAACAACAAAAACCGTAGCCTGCAGCTGCAGGCGGTCGCGCCAGGCGACGGAGGAGGGTGTCCCCCATCGCGTATCGCAATGGGTGGTGACCAGAAAATTCCAAGTTTCAAAATTGGCAGATTTAGTCCCTGCAGTTCGTTTTAAGTGATTTTAACGCGTTTTAAAGACCGAAAAGGATGTTTTCAAGACACAATAAGTGTGAACAATATTGTAACATAAAATCCATTATTTTGATTATATCCAAGGTTTCGATTTACAAAACGGGTCGGTTTACATAACAAAAGTTTACAAAGCGAATACGAACAAGACCCGAAATTGACGAATGTCACAGTTATAGCATAGCAACCATAAGTTCTACCAATAAAAAGCAAATTTGAAACTAACGAGTGAGAATACCTTGTATGTAGCGAAGAATATGTTTAAAGCGTTATGCCCTTATAACGACATGCATTAATTAGCAATCGATCTATTGCTCGTGTGTGCACGTGTAATATAACACGGGATTTATGACAAGAGCTCTAAAAAACTAGGTGAATCCTATATCTGTCGTTGATAACTTTATAAGAGAGATGCCGAGTTTTTATTTTTGTTTATATCGCACTATGCTATAGATGGTTGTAAGTTTTTGCAAGAATTATAAAGTAAAATTAAGGGAAATGCCCATAACAATTTCAACAGATGAAGGTACCACCTTTGTTTTCGTCTTTATGTGGTGGTGGTGTTTAAGAGCACATGCATGTTGATGGATTTCGCTCCAAATTGAACTAATTAGCTTATCAGATGGAACGTCCAAATCACTAGAAGGCATCATACTTGAGAATAACAAAACATGCTAGAACATGATCATACGGAAGTATACATACATATATATATATATATACATATATATATATACATATACATATATATACATATATATATATATACATATATATATATATATATATATATGATTGATTTCTTTTGAGAACCACTTTGGGTTTTAAGAACTCGAAAGAACTCAACGTAACAATTTTTTTTTCGAATTTTTTTTACACATGTGTAATACGTAAGTGTAAGTGATGTACAAAAAATTACGATATTTTTCACACCGAATCGACTTTTTACACATGTGTAACTAACGTTTAAACTTGTGTAATTATCAAAAATACTTAATCTCTCTCCTGCTTCATTTTTAAATTAAATTTAATCTCAGTCACATATTTCAAATCATTTAATTAAATGTGTGGTTCAAAATTGAGTTCTTAAAGTTCTTAAAACTCACCATGATTCTCAAAATAACCCTCTCCTAATATACATATATATATATATATAGATGATAACTAAATTCTTACTTAGTTGTTCTGAGCATTCCCAATCCATCCATCAAACCCCCTTTCATCTTTAGGACATACAGAGATCTCTACTAATAACATTTCTTCGATCTCTTTCCACCATTTCACTACTCAAACCCTAAACTACAAAAAGTTGTTACATTAATTTTTCATATATTAAAAATTATTGTCCATCCTCTAACAATATTATGTGAGTGTATAAAAACGAAAAAAATAATAAAATAAATGCTTGTTGGTAAGATAAAGATTATAATAAAGAATGAGATGTGGTAGTTTTCTTAAAATAACTAATAAGTATTTAAAAATATAATATTTAGTAAAACTTTATTATAGAATATAATGATCTATGGGATGTGAAATTGTGAATTTACTAGATGATACAAACCTGTTTCAAAGGAATATAAAAGTGATGATTTGATAATGTTTTTTATAGGTAAATTCTTTAATAAATTGGATGTGGCTCAATGCTAGGGGGTTCAAACCTTATTATCACCAATTTATATAGGAGATATGAGGGATGACCCTGGCTTGCCAGGGTTCGAGTCCTGATCTCACCCGGTTTTACCGGCTCCTCGTAGTCGTGCCGTTTGGCGGGCGTGGGGGTCGGGTTTTATCCGGTGAATCCCTCAATAGGTGGACCGCTAGGGGCTACGTCCGTCCGGAGTAGTGGCCGGCTCGGGCTACCTTTATGTAACACCCCGACCAAAGGCGGATTATACATCGGGGCGCCACATATTGTTTCATTACTCGTGACACTATTGGGTGTCAATATTTAATAAATACATTCATTCGCGCACGCGCAAAGCAAACACATAATATAAATCAACATAAATCAATATATTATAAATCAAAATATTCGAACAGCAATAACTTGTCTTTATACATTTTAATCTAGGTCCAAAAGTAAAAACGTCCTATGTGTCCACAAGCTCCAAAACAGCTACTGCAAACCTGAACATGTGTTAAAATAAACGTCAAACACTTGCGTGTTGGTGAGAAATCAAGTTTAATACAATACATATATAACAATAAATCTGCGCGCAACATGTGTATGTCTGGTTTTCAACAAGGGTGTAATCTGATCGGGACCAACTCTAAGAGACAAGACTGCCAGTGCTCACAAACAAGACTAACTGTGCAAGTGTAACAAAAGAGAAAATCATAAACGATAGTTCTCCCGTGTTCATCTAATGGTACCATGAAAACTGCGGAATAGACCGACAAGACGGTTAATGATCCACACATACAAATAAACAGCCAAGTCTACGTCCTCAACACATGGGATACTGCGCGAC
Organism: Bidens hawaiensis; assembly: GCF_021521415.1. Taxonomy (NCBI): domain Eukaryota; kingdom Viridiplantae; phylum Streptophyta; class Magnoliopsida; order Asterales; family Asteraceae; genus Bidens; species Bidens hawaiensis. Next base: position 231,219 of record NW_027505085.1, on the reverse strand, counting down.
TAAAGTTCATAAACAAGTTTAAGACTCTAAGTTTGTATGAACACATGATCATCCCAAAACATTAAAAGCAAAAAGGGATTAGGTACGAGATTACTCACTTGATAAACGATGCGGTGTAAGATAAAGCAAGAACCAACTTTAAACAAGCACAAGTTAACCTATAAACAAGATTATTGTTTTAATGATTTGTTTTAAGTCTTGATTATAAGTTAGCATAATTAATAAGTAAACTATTATATATAATATATTACCGGAAAACAGGGCAGAGGAGAGGAGAAAACGGAGGCAAGAGAGGAGGGAGGCGGCAGAGAGAGCAAGGAGCAAGAGAGAATAAGAGAGATTAAGTGTTTTGTGTGTGTAGTGTTAGGAAAAATAATGTTATTATTTATAGAGAAACCCTAGGAGACATAAATCCAGAAAAAGGGGAAAAGATTCCAAGACAAACAGAACAAGACAAAACAAAAGATAACAAAAGATATGGCAGCTGCAGGGAGCAAGATAAAGCTGACAGGGAACAGTAAAAAGGCATGGGCGGGTCAGATAAAGGTACTGGTCAAGCATGGCAAAAGCAGATCTCAAAAGATTATGTCAGTCACTTTTTCTATCAACCAATGGGGTTGGTACGCATGCTGCGCCGAAAGTAACTATTCAGACATTAGATAGGTTAGGTCAACAGCTCAGAAGAAAAGACATTTACAAAAGCAAACGGCTAGAATAAACAGAAGATACAAGGGTTAAGCGCGGGAAGGCTGAGTGCGCGAGCGCGAAGGCTGGCACAACAATCCTTAGCGCACTGCGGGAAGAATCACAAATCCTTAGCGTGCTGCGTGAAGAACTAGAATTCTAAGCGCATCGCGGGAAGAACATACATTCTTAGCGCATTGCGGGAAGAACATGCATTCTTAGCGCGCTGCGAGAAGAGTTCTCTTCACGCATCGCAGGAACAAGATGTCTTCACGCAGGCTTCCATGTAAGGAGTCTGGCGCGTGGAGCTGCAGACATCCTTAGGCGGGAAGAACCAAAGGACAAGCAAAGAGTTAGAAGAAAAAGAGGGAAACAAGGCGTAAGGGCGGGACGGCGACAAGAGGGAAAAGAAGGCGGAAAGAGAGAAGGAAGAGGCGGGAAGGAAATATATATTATTATTAAAAATAAGTAAAATATAAGTATAAATAAATACTAAATCACAAAAGAAAGAGATCGGATAAGAGAAACGGGTACCTGGGTCGGGTCGGATCGGGGCAGATGTCACAGTCTCCCCTACTTTAAGAAATTTCGTCCCGAAATTTATCTCGAAGTAGGTTGCGCAGAGAACAGGTGCGGGTACTTGATCTTCATTTGATCTTCCCTTTCCCATGTAAACTCGGCTCCGCGCTTGGACTCCCAGCGAACTTTCACGATAGGGATACGACTGCGCTTGGTTTGCTTAACCTCGCGATCCATAATCTCAACAGGCTTTTCAACGAAATGCATAGATTCATCAACTTGAACTTCATCAAGTGGAATGTGAAGGTTCTCGTCAGCTAAACACTTCTTGAGATTGGATACATGGAACGTTGGATGCACATTACTGAGCGCGGGCGGCAGGTCAAGTCTGTAGGCAACTTTTCCCACACGCGCGAGAATCTTGAATGGACCAACATAACGAGGAGCAAGCTTACCTTTCTTCCCAAAGCGGACAACACCTTTCCAGGGCGACACCTTGAGGAGAACAAGATCACCAACTTGAAATTCGAGAGGCTTCCGCCTACGATCTGCGTAACTCTTCTGTCGGCTTCTGGCAGTCAGCAGATGATCACGGATCTTGGCGATTTTATCGGTTGTCTCTTGAACAAGTTCTGGTCCTGTGATTTGAGTTTCACCCACTTCGCTCCAACAAATCGGGGAGCGGCACTTACGACCGTAAAGTGCTTCAAATGGGGCCATACCAATACTGGAATGATAGCTGTTATTATAAGAGAACTCGATCAAAGGCAGGTGCGAATCCCAATTACCTCCAAAATCAAGAACACAAGATCGGAGCATATCCTCAAGAGTTTGAATAGTTCGCTCAGACTGACCGTCAGTCTGAGGATGATATGCCGTACTCATGTCCAAGCGAGTTCCTAGCGCAAATTGGAGAGATTTCCAAAAGCGAGATATAAAACGGCCATCGCGATCGGATATGATGCTCAAAGGAGTACCATGGCGGCAGACAATTTCCTTGACATAAAGCTGCGCGAGTTGCTCAACACGGTAGTTTTCACGAATGGGCAGAAAGTGAGCAGACTTAGTCAAACGATCCACTATTACCCAAATGCTATCATGTTTGCTTGCTGTCAAAGGTAACTTGGTAATAAAGTCCATCGCTACACATTCCCATTTCCACGTAGGAATTTCAGGTTGTTCGAGCAAACCAGATGGGCGTTGGTGTTCAGCTTTTACTTTAGAACAAGTCAGGCATTTAGCTACGAACACAGCAATATCCTTTTTCATACCGGGCCACCAATAAGTTATGCGCAAATCCTTGTACATCTTATCAGCGCCAGGATGAATAGAATACCGAGATTTGTGCGCTTCACTCAGGATATCAGCGCGAAGATTCTCATCAAAGGGAATCCAGATGCGATTGAGATAGCAGAGAATTCCACTCAGATTAGGGACAAAAAGCGCTTCCGCGCCACACGCTAACTCGGCGCGAAGGTTACCATTACTGATGGATGCGCGCTGCGCGTCACGAATACGCGATTCAAGGTTGCTTTGAATCGGCGCGAAGTGAAGCTGGGTGCGCGGCAAGATACAGTTAAGCTGGCAGGGTTTTCGGCTGAGCGCATCGGCTACCACATTAGCCTTACCAGGATGATACCGGATCTCACAATCGTAATCGCTGATGAGTTCGTTCCATCGGCGTTGCCTCATGTTGAGTTCCTTCTGATCAAAGATATGCTGAAGGCTTTTATGGTCAGTGTAAAGGATACACTTAGTACCATAAAGGTAGTGTCTCCAGATCTTCAAGGCAAATACGACTGCACCAAGCTCGAGATCGTGAGTTGTATAATTCTTTTCGTGAACCTTAAGTTGCCTTGATGCGTAAGCGATAACCTTGCCTCGTTGCATAAGAACACAACCGAGACCTTGGTTGGAGGCATCGCAGTACACGACAAAATCATCATTACCCTCAGGTAGCGCAAGAACATGAGCTTCACACAACAAACGCTTGAGCGTCAGAAAGGCTTCTTCTTGCTTCGAGCCCCAAATATACGGTTTACCTTTGTGCGTTAGAGCTGTTAAAGGCAAAGCGATCTTCGAGAAGTTCGAAATGAAGCGCCGGTAATAACCAGCTAAGCCCAGAAAGGAACGGATTTCGGTAGGAGAAGATGGCGTCAACCAGTTCTTGATTGCTTCAATCTTGGATGGGTCGACATGAATACCCATCTTGTTTACAACATGACCAAGAAACTGTACTTCATCAGACCAAAATTCACACTTGGAAAGCTTAGCATAGAGTTGCTCAGCTCTAAGCTTTTGCAATACCAATCGGAGATGTTGCTCGTGCTCGGCCTTGGTCTTAGAATACACCAGAACATCATCGATAAACACAATCACGAATTTATCCAAGAAAGGCCTACACACCCGATTCATTAGATCCATGAAAACGGCGGGTGCGTTGGTTAAACCGAAGGACATGACCAAGAATTCAAAGTGGCCATAGCGAGTTCGAAAAGCAGTCTTCGGAACATCTTCATCGCGGATGCGCAACTGGTGATAACCAGAGCGGAGATCAATCTTCGAGAAACAAGAGGCACCTTGGAGTTGATCAAAGAGGTCGTCAATACGCGGTAAGGGGTACCGGTTTTTAATGGTGAGTTTGTTCAACTCGCGGTAATCAATACACATGCGAAACGATCCATCTTTCTTTTTAACGAACAACACCGGAGCACCCCAGGGCGAAGAGCTAGGGCGGATGAATCCTTTAGCAGTCAACTCTTGAAGTTGGCTTGCCAATTCTTGCATCTCAGCGGGTGCAAGACGATAAGGAGATTTAGCCACGGGGGAAGCACCAGGGACAAGATCAATACGGAACTCGACTTCACGAGCGGGAGGGATACCAGGAAGATCATCAGGAAAAACTTCAGGGAAATCACGCACAACAGGGATATCGCGAAGCTTCTTCTCTTCAGCAGGTTTAACCACATGTGCTAAAAATGCAATACACTTCTTCCGCATGAGTCCTCGGGCTTCGGCGCAAGACATAAGTTTAAGACCGCGGGAGGGTTTCTCGCCGTAGATGTGAAGATCACCATTTTCTCGAGGAATGCGAATCAACTTCTTGGCGCAAATAACTTCGGCGCGATTCTTTGAGAGCCAGTCCATACCAATAATAACATCAAAGCTTCCAAGAGGCATGGGGATGAGGTCAATCAGAAAATCGTTTTCGTTAAGGTTAAGCGTACAATCTTTAATCACCGAGTTTATTAAAACAGTTTCACCGTTAGCCAATTCAACTGAAAAATCTTCTTTTAAATCGTTGCGCGGTCGCGCAAGCTTCTGCTTGAAGGCGCGAGAGATAAAACTTCGATCGGCGCCAGTATCAAAAAGTACAGAAGCATAAAATCCGTTAAGTAAAAATGTACCATTAACTACGTCATTATTCGCTTGCGCTTGGTGCGCGGTTATGTTAAAAGCTCGTCCACGCGTTACTTGGTTTGAAATCTGGTTCACCGGATTCGCTTGTGTGATTTGCACTTGCAGTCTCGGGCACGCGTTCCGGAAATGACTGGGATCACCGCAGTTAAAGCACGATCTGGGTCGTGGGTTTTGGTAGGTTGGTTGTGGGTTCTGCGGGTAGACTGGTGGTGTTGGCGCAATTGGATTGGCGAGAAGGACTCTACAGTTTTCTGCATGGTGACCAGTACGGCCACATCGGGTACAAAGTCGACACGGGGTTTGGGTTGGGTGGTGAAATCTACAGGTTGGGCAAAAGGGATGGTTTCCTGTGTAAGGTTTCTTAGTTGGTGGGGCAGGGAGTGCTGGATTGGTTAAGGCATAGTTGTGGACTATAGGGGGAGTTGGGTAGGCTGATAGTGGGTTAGGCGCATGAACTGGAGGTTGGTATGCGGGTTGCTGGACAATGGGCGGGTTGGTAAGCGCATAGGCCTTGCGCCTGCGCTTGAGGTTGTTACGGTTTGAGGGTTCAGGTTTGGTTTCTGTTGGTTCAGGGGCAGTCTTGGTGAGTTTGGTCTTTTCTGTTCCCCGCAGGAACAGGGTTCCTGCTCTGACATGGTTGTCGCTGAGCACAGCGGCCAACTCGATGGCGTCAGAGAGGGTAACTGGGTTTCTGGCCCATACAGAATCTTGAATTTCCATGGGGAGACCCCCAAGGAATTTCTCTATGGCTCGGCGGGAAGGGGTAACAAGGTGAGGGACAAGCAGGCTTAGTTCATGGAAGCGCGTCGCGTACTCGCGCGCTTCACCGCTGTACTGCTTAAGATTCCAAAATTCCTCCTCCAGGCGCTTAACTTCGTTGGGAGGGCAGAATTCTCGCGTAAGAATTTTCTTAAATTCCTCCCAGAGCATGCTGGAAGCAGCTTCTGCGCCACGCGCATGAGCTACTCCATTCCACCATGTAAGCGCTCTGGATTCCAGGACACTGGAAGCATACAGGGTTCGTCTGTCTGAGGGGCATTGGGTGTGGAGGAAAGTGTTTTCAATCTTCTCAAGCCACTGGAGCATCACGGTGGCTCCTTCAAGACCTGTGAACTTTGGAGGGTTACCCGCGTTAAAGGATTTAATGTTGTAACCAGAGGTGTTGGTATTGTTTTGGCTCAAGGCTTGGGCTATCACGGCGGCCATTTCCTGGGAACGTTGCTGTCTACGCATGCGCGAGGCTTCTCTTCTCTGAAATCGGCGAGATAGCGGAGGCATTCTATAAAAGTTTTAATTTTAGTTAATATCTTGGTTTTATCGCAAAGTATAACTTTATAAAGCTTGGTTTCGCAGAGTTAGATACTATCAAAAGTTAAAGTAGATTAAATGACCCTAAATGCAGACTTAATAAAGGTAACAAATTCGAATCAAGAATCGACAATTCATGTATCACCATGACTTTCCGAATTCCCAATTTAAAATATACGAGCAAACGAGTATTGGAGATTGACGATTCATGTATCACCATGACTTTTCAATCTTCAATATAAAATACACAAGAAAATGAGTATTGGAGGTTGACAATTCATGCATCACCATGACTTTTCAAGCCTCCAACCTCAGAACATAATCGTAAATGGAAATTGAAAATCAACTATTCATGTATCACCATGACTTTTCGGATTTTCAAACCCAACAAACGAATATGTAAGAAAAATCAATAAAAATCGAAATTCAACAAAAATCGAAATATCGCGAAATAAAACATAAAATCATATACTGCGCAAGCGCGAGCATATTCATAAATAACGAGTAATTAACAATAAGCGCGCAAACATGAGATTTCTCTCATGCGCGAGAAGGGACTCTTAGGTATTCTAGGCCGTTACGTCTAACCACCTATCCTAAAGTCAACGAGCTCTGATACCAATCTGTAACACCCCGACCAAAGGCGGATTATACATCGGGGCGCCACATATTGTTTCATTACTCGTGACACTATTGGGTGTCAATATTTAATAAATACATTCATTCGCGCACGCGCAAAGCAAACACATAATATAAATCAACATAAATCAATATATTATAAATCAAAATATTCGAACAGCAATAACTTGTCTTGATACATTTTAATCTAGGTCCAAAAGTAAAAACGTCCTATGTGTCCACAAGCTCCAAAACAGCTACTGCAAACCTGAACATGTGTTAAAATAAACGTCAAACACTTGCGTGTTGGTGAGAAATCAAGTTTAATACAATACATATATAACAATAAATCTGCGCGCAACATGTGTATGTCTGGTTTTCAACAAGGGTGTAATCTGATCGGGACCAACTCTAAGAGACAAGACTGCCAGTGCTCACAAACAAGACTAACTGTGCAAGTGTAACAAAAGAGAAAATCATAAACGATAGTTCTCCCGTGTTCATCTAATGGTACCATGAAAACTGCGGAATAGACCGACAAGACGGTTAATGATCCACACATACAAATAAACAGCCAAGTCTACGTCCTCAACACATGGGATACTGCGCGACTAAAGTTCATAAACAAGTTTAAGACTCTAAGTTTGTATGAACACATGATCATCCCAAAACATTAAAAGCAAAAAGGGATTAGGTACGAGATTACTCACTTGATAAACGATGCGGTGTAAGATAAAGCAAGAACCAACTTTAAACAAGCACAAGTTAACCTATAAACAAGATTATTGTTTTAATGATTTGTTTTAAGTCTTGATTATAAGTTAGCATAATTAATAAGTAAACTATTATATATAATATATTACCGGAAAACAGGGCAGAGGAGAGGAGAAAACGGAGGCAAGAGAGGAGGGAGGCGGCAGAGAGAGCAAGGAGCAAGAGAGAATAAGAGAGATTAAGTGTTTTGTGTGTGTAGTGTTAGGAAAAATAATGTTATTATTTATAGAGAAACCCTAGGAGACATAAATCCAGAAAAAGGGGAAAAGATTCCAAGACAAACAGAACAAGACAAAACAAAAGATAACAAAAGATATGGCAGCTGCAGGGAGCAAGATAAAGCTGACAGGGAACAGTAAAAAGGCATGGGCGGGTCAGATAAAGGTACTGGTCAAGCATGGCAAAAGCAGATCTCAAAAGATTATGTCAGTCACTTTTTCTATCAACCAATGGGGTTGGTACGCATGCTGCGCCGAAAGTAACTATTCAGACATTAGATAGGTTAGGTCAACAGCTCAGAAGAAAAGACATTTACAAAAGCAAACGGCTAGAATAAACAGAAGATACAAGGGTTAAGCGCGGGAAGGCTGAGTGCGCGAGCGCGAAGGCTGGCACAACAATCCTTAGCGCACTGCGGGAAGAATCACAAATCCTTAGCGTGCTGCGTGAAGAACTAGAATTCTAAGCGCATCGCGGGAAGAACATACATTCTTAGCGCATTGCGGGAAGAACATGCATTCTTAGCGCGCTGCGAGAAGAGTTCTCTTCACGCATCGCAGGAACAAGATGTCTTCACGCAGGCTTCCATGTAAGGAGTCTGGCGCGTGGAGCTGCAGACATCCTTAGGCGGGAAGAACCAAAGGACAAGCAAAGAGTTAGAAGAAAAAGAGGGAAACAAGGCGTAAGGGCGGGACGGCGACAAGAGGGAAAAGAAGGCGGAAAGAGAGAAGGAAGAGGCGGGAAGGAAATATATATTATTATTAAAAATAAGTAAAATATAAGTATAAATAAATACTAAATCACAAAAGAAAGAGATCGGATAAGAGAAACGGGTACCTGGGTCGGGTCGGATCGGGGCAGATGTCACACTTTAGCCAATGGGGGCCGCGTACGGAGTACCCGACTTAGTTGGTCGTTAAAAAAAATAGGTAAATTCTTTAATTTACTTCTCGAAATTTGAACCAAAATATTAGGGTGTTTAAAGACTTCAAGTTTGATACGTGATGTGAGAAAAGTGAAGTCGAAGGATATAAATCAAAACCGGGTAAAACATATATAGACAACAAAACACAACTATTTGAACACTACAGGTCTTGCAATAATATTATTTATTTTGTGAAACGATTTGCATATTATATATCTTAATTTTTTATATAAAGAATAGATAGTCGGTGGGTCATGTTGTCCCGACCTGATTTAAGGTCGACATGAACAGCCCATAGAGAGTTTTTGTAGTTTTGTGATGGCATAAGATATGTACTACTTAGCGCGTAACTTATGATGGACGATGGTACAAAGAAAGAATGCGTAGGAATGTTTAATACACCTTAATTACTCTTAGTCAAAACTCTTTGCAATACCACATGCCCTCAACAGTTTTAGGAAAACAAAATATTAATTAATATATACGTGTAAAAACGATAGCATTATAATACACCAACTTATCATTAAATGAAAAAAGACATAATACATACAGTACATCAATTAATTTTTTTATTATTGGTTCATATTTTTTAAATAAATATAAAGTGTTTCTTACATACAAATTTGTATCTTATGTAAACAAAAAATATTAAACTAAATTGTTCATGTATGGTTTAATTTGGTATTGGTATTGGATACCAAACGAACTTGAACTTGACATCCAAAACAATTAGACATGATCATGCATTAGATTGATTTTATTTACAGACTTGAATGGTATTGTGTGATACCCGGCTCAATTACTTAAAGCATACAAACGTTTATCAACCATGCTCATAAACATATTTCCTTTATTTTGTTATTAGAAGAATAGAGAAATATACAAATACATTAACCTTTAGTTTCATATTTTTAGAATTTTTTCGGGTAATAACTTATATGAAATCTGAAATGGTATATATAGTTTGTATATATAAAATATGTATTTGAGAGTTGAGACTCCTAAAAGTTAACTTTTTTACAAACTAAATATATATATATATATATATATATATATATATATCCCACAGCATTGAATAATCGGATAGCTGAAGTAAACAAGACACAGAATAATTATTAACAACTTTTTCTTAATAACGATGATTTATTTTCTTGAAAACCAGAACGTATTTCTCGGATATATGCGCCTGTATATATTGAATCCATGCAAATTAACCACGTAAAACTTAAGACTTGTGACACCCAAAACGTAAAGTTGATCCCGAAACCAAAATATATATTAAAAAACGTAACTATTTTATTTCTTGAAGGTTCTAATAAAATCCAACTGGCCACAAATGAATATTTAAACAAATTCCACGTGACCAATACCTGTAATTGTGTAAACCAACGTACAAGACCACATCTTGTAGCCGGCCTATATAAATACCTTACAATCACCCATGCACTTTCATCACATTATATATTCTTATAATTATTATCTATACGTATCTAGGAGATGATGATGAAGAGAGAAGGTTCTATGCTTCTCTCATTTATAGTCATTGTGGCCGTATGCGGCGTCGAGGTGGTGGCAACTGGATTATTGCCACCAGAGTCGTCACAGTTGATCCGCCATTACTACAAGGTTCATAACACATGTGCTAATGTTGAACCTTTTGTTCGGCAACAAATGAAGGTTTTAACTAAGGACAAGACCATAGCTCCTAAGCTCATTAAATTGTTGTATGCTGATTGCATGGTTAATGTACGTACGTTGTTTTGTTACTCTTCCTTACAACAAAGTACTTAATAATAACTGCATATTTTTATATTGTATTTTTTTTTCGGTAAAGAAAAACAAATAATATGATTTATATTAAATGTGTGAAATTAATGTACTATAGGGGTGTGATGCGTCGATTTTGTTGGATGGCGATAACACTGAGAAAAAATCGCCTAAGAGCCGAGGACTAGCAGGATTTGCTGTGATAGACATAGTGAAAAAGGTTATTGAAGCAAGGTGTCCCGGAGCAGTATCATGTGCTGATATTCTTAATATTGCTGTTAGAGATGCTATTAACTTTGTAAGACTTTATAACTATATATATAATTTGTTCTCTTGGTTGTGATGTTTTATAATGATTTATATTATCATGTTACATGTTTTCAGATTGAATTTGGCAGTCGGGTGGACCATCATACCCGGTTTTCTTTGGAAGAAGAGACGGGTTGAAATCAGATGCGACATGGATTGACCTACCCTCGCCCTCGTTTTCGTGGAAATCGACTCTGGCATACTTTACAAAGAAAGGTTTAAATTTGCAAGACATGGTTACACTGCTAGGTATGTTGCAATTCCAGCATTTGCACTTAAAGCCAATATTTTTAGTCTTCTATGTATATTGACAACATGTTTCTCAAAATGAGTTACTTTTAAAGACTCAATGAAACCGAATTTTGTGCCTTAGAGTTCACGAAACTGATATGAGGATCATATATTTGTCTTGTAGCAGCTAAAGCTGTTTAACATAGTGACTTCAACTGCTACAAGTCTAGAACACTGGTCCCACGCGATTTCATAGCGACCAACGCAAGTTGAAGAAAAATAAACCAATATTTCTTAGAGGGTTTTAAAAATAACCAATTTTGAAAAACAAACTAGTTTTAGCAACTCTTATGATGTTATTTCTAATTCAAAAGAACTAAAAATGTACTGTTGGTGTATACTATTTTTATATATCCGAAAAACCAGATCTTTTACATAATAGGTTGATTACAATAAAAAAAATTAGTAATAAAGCTAACAAACTAATGATAATGGCAAAACATCAATAACTAATTAAGTTAAATTTAAACAACAAAACCTCTTTAATCTATATTGTTTTTGGGTGGTTTTAGGAGGACATATGATGGGCAGAACTCGTTGCAGCAACATCCTAGACTGACTATACAACTTCAATAACACAGGCAAACCAGACCCGACCATGGAACCAACGACATTAAGTTACTTGCAAAAGCAATGCCCCAAGAAGGTTAGGTTGGGTCAGCCCAATCCTCTTAAATTTGAACCCGGATAACCCGACACACAACTTTACCAACTCTTACTACAAAAGACTGCTGGCAAATAAATCTGTTCTAGGGGTTGACCAACAACTGCTAAACAGCAATGACACCGACACACGTGATTTAATCGATGAGTATGATAGCGGTCTTGAAGACTTTAGGCTGGGATTCGCTTTCTGGATGAGCAAGATGGGAGGACTCAAGGTTCTTACCGGAACCAATGGGGAAATAAGAAGGGATTGTCGTTATGTTAACAAGTAAATCAGACTGCTTATTTCATGTTAAGTTGAGATCTTAGTTATAAGATCATTTTGTATCATTCATAAGTACACCCATGTTAATGGTTTAAGTTTTCAATTAAATCATGTCATGCTTACCATTTTGATATGATAATGTCTAAGTATGTATATTCAAATTGTTTTGTGAAGGGATTAAATTAAGTTTGTGCTAAATCAAACAAATTTATAAATTTATAATGTATTAGTTTACATTAGCTAACATCTAGTCATTTTTCTAAATATAAATTTTAATATATCTAATAAAATGATTATTAAAAAGTAACAGCTGACTTTAAATCAAAAAAGGAAAATGTTTTTTCAGAAGAAACCAAGTATTTTATACAACAATTTAACTTTAACAAAAATTAATTTAATGACATTTAAAACTTTATTTATGTACCTGTGTCAAGAAAAATTAATTGAGAACACTTTGTGTTCCATTTGAGAATTTAAAGATGTTTATGTAGTTCAAGTGACAATAGATGACGTAAAAAGTACACAAATATTATAGGAAACTTAAAGCTTAAGTTGCTGATACCTCAAGAAGTTTGTTGCTATTGGAATCATAATGAAATGACAGTCTCTTTTTCTTGAAGTTGGGAAGAGTAATGTGCTTTCATCTTTGTCCTCACTCTGTTTTTCAGGCAAAGTTTCCAATAATAATATAGATACGCAAAGGGCTGACTCAACCCTTTTGAAGGTATAAAGCGAAATGATTGAATTTCATTGTTGTATCTTTTGTTACACCCCCCTTTCCGGGCGCAAAGAAAGTTGGTTTTAAAAAGTGTGGCACTCCGGTGTGTTTTGCTACCAAAATCGACGTTTTATGCACAAAGTGTGTGCGTCACGTACGCAAGGCGTTCGTTGTTAGAAGAATACTAAAAATAATTCATAGATAAAATATTAACTAGTTAACGTTAATATATTAAATGTAAGATATTCTCACAATCTCACGTTTTTGGCTGTAGTTGTTTAATCGATGGTCTAATTTGTTCAAATACCCAAACTCATTGATCAATCGTCAATCGAGGTCGGATTTGTTCAATTAAGTTTGAAAAATTGTCCAAATAGTGATCAACTGCATAAGGCTATAGTGATGAGAACACCATTTTGGTTTCAACCCATCAAGGATCATAAAGTACTCCGATTAAACACCAGTTTTCTTCTGATAATATTTGCAGCCAACATTATCTCCAAAACTTATTGTTTTTTTTCGTGAGTTCCAGCCAACAGAAACAATTACAAAGCTTTACAGCCAAGATTGTTGTGAGGAGTATTAACTGTTGTGAGACTTGAAGAAACAGGAGACCACATCATACATACTTAATCGATTTCAACAAGTGTAAAAATTAGTCAGGAGGCGTGGCAAAACTTAAAAACCCATTAAACATTTTGATATGTTCTCGGCCTCAAAATCATGCAACGGTTATAGGATCTAAGTATTTTTAAAATTTAACATATATGATCTTTAAAGTGAATGAATGATCAGGGAATAAGTTATAGAAAACTGATCTAAAAATGGTGTCGGTTCCTTAAACGAGGATAGACATGTTTAAGATGAAATGAAAAGATTGATTATCTGTCATATTAATGAGATTCGATGCACAATAACCCTGAGCCCAAGTTCGTTACCTCGGCTTGAACATAAATTAAGCAGTGCCACACAAAGTCTTAAAACAATTAACTGAATCAAGGCCTGAAGGATTCAAATGTACCCAAAAAAACAGTCAAATAGATTAAGCAATACAACCAACTAAAGTCCTATAGATCGATCATTAATGTTATTGAAAACAGATTCAAATCATCAAATGATACCCAAAAAAATAGATTAACTAGAACAGATTACTGTTTTAACTTGTGGGGATGGAAAAGGCTGGTTGAAGAAACACTAGGTTAACCCTTGGTAGGCTTAACCTAATACCTCGACCGAAGATGGATTAACACCAAACCAATCCTTGGTAGGCTCGGCTTAGTGTGTTTCCGGTGATACTGTGTCAACGACGGTTTAGAGCTCCGACTATCGTGACCTGTAAAACCGAGCACCGTAAGCTCGTTACGAGAAGGCGAATAGGGGGGGGGGGGGGTCTTCTCACACAACCTTTTAGTTTATATTACTTTTTAAGTCCATATCCTGTTTCTTTAGTTATCCAAATATTTGGCAAAACCTTCATGATTTACAACATTTTCCTCAAACATGTTGTGAATGATACACATCACAAAATTGCACAATTATATATATATATATATATATATATATATATATATATATATATTAATTAGCAATCGGTGGTTGTCCTCACATTCAAGTACTATTCATTGATTGTCCAAATGCTTAAGCATGGTGTACCACTATCTTTTGAGGTCATTTTTCTCCAAGTATCGTTTTATTATTTTTTAATACAAAAGTAAGTTAATCGGTGCCCGCGTCTTCTTCCTTCTTGCTATCTTCTCTATAGAGCAGCATCCATCAAACACTATTGCTTAAACCGAAGATCTTCCACGTCAAACGAAAGGTTCAAATGTAAGATCTATTAAAAATTCCTAACAGGCCATTTAAGTGTCTTTCAACCTCATTTGTGGGTCATTTTGACTTTTTAAGTCAAGCAAATGCTTTTATTTTTCTTTTATTTGACTTGGGTATAATGCAAACTAGAAGATCTACTTCTGCACAAGAAATGGAATGTTTATTGGAGCAATGGAGCTTAATGATACAACACGCCAATGATTTATTTGGGGCATTTATATATTTTCCCTGATTAAGTCTCCTAATTACATATTTCCCCAACTTAAAAATTACATATTTCCCCTCTATTAAACATATATATTACATATTTACCCAACTCATTAAAATTTATTTTATACTTGACTATTATACCCTTGACTTAATAAAGAGAAAAATAAAAAAAAAATATATAAAAACCATTTGAAGATCCACATACCACAGCACAATGCAATCAAATGCAACTTCAATTTTCTTGCCAAATTTTCCATAGAATCCACCGGCTCAAAATTAGAACTCCTTTCGCTGGCCATCGACAATGTATCCCGACCTCCGGCATGGTTATAATTGCAAAATTTGAAGCTGCCACTCATCTTCATCATCTTCGTCGTTCATCACTCTCTTCTCCGGTTACCGCCGCCGAAACACACCAACCTCTACCGGCCACCACAACCACTGTTAAAACCCATCTCTACCTGCCACCCACCGCAAACCTCCTCTACCGACCACTACCACCACTGTCACACCCCAACCTACGGCGGAAATGCCAGGGCGAACTGATTGCTCACAGCTTTTCAAAGGTTACTATTATGCATTATTAAAATGACAATATCTATTAATTAAATTAAGTTTTCAAATAAATCAAATACAACAAATACATAATCCAAAATCATGCATCAATACAACTTATATCACAAATGATCTTGATTAATTATCTTCTAACTTAAATTCTTCACTAAGTCTTCACCAGACTGCATTAAATTTCTACGATAACCTGCGTATGCGTTTAAAATAGAATTTTGTCAACAACACATGTTGAGTGAGCAACACACCAGTTTAGTTGGACATATAGTATATATAACCAAATACGTAACTGCAACAAGTCATATGAGAATAACAAATTAACTAAATGAGCAAGTATAACTGAGATGTCGAGAAGCACAAAGGCTATAACGACTGGCGTATGATCATACTATTCTGAGATTATGTTGGACCTCTCCGAATGCGGTTCACGTAAAGCATGTAAGCACATAATCAAGTAAGGTATAAGTTGTAATTAACATATAAGACAATAGTTGCAGTTTTGTGTATAAGTATATATGAGAAATATAATTTAAGCATATGTCCCCAAAACGTGAGAAAACGAGTAAAAGAGGGGAATGTGGTACTCACCTTAGAAATAAGCAAAAGATAAACGAATGCGGTAAGAATGGTAGTAAACACGAGTTACGCTCTTCGGAAGTTATCAACGAGAAATCCTAAGTAACAATAGTTGAGGAAATAAATATGGATAGAACAACGAAGTTACACAAGATAAAGGCTCGGGATTCAATGATCGGGTACATTCTAACGAAAGTTTAATATTACTTAGATTTATAATAAATTTTATTACTTTTATTTAACAACGGTTTCTCATAAATAATATTATTTTGGTTACAAAATTACCTGAAAATACTTTAGTAAATATTTATAAGACTTTAGATAAATTATATAAAGAGACTATCTAAAGATATTTATTTTAAACACAATAAAAATATGTTTAACGCATCTATATATATCTTTATTATTAATAAAGATTTCTTTTATATTACTGTTGTAAATAATAGATAACACATAATAAATAATTAATATAAAATATGATCTTTTTTAGAATACGTTAATTAACACGATTATATTAAATATATACTTTAGTTTAAATCTCCTTTATATATATATTAAAACTTTTATCCATTTTTAATAATTCATTACATAAATATATCAATAAATATATATAGCATATATATATATATATGGTGTTTAACCAAAATTCGCAAAGATGATCGATTTACATGTCGGTTTTAATAGTATAACATTTATTTGATATTTAATGTTAATTAAAATAAATTAGTTAAACCTTTTAGATTGTAAAGCAATTAAAACAAAAAAAAAAAAATCTGTTATGGACGGGACTCGAAACCGTGCCATGACTGGCTCATGGAATTAACAATCAAGCACCCAGCCAACTGATCTGGGTGTATAGATGGAGACAGTTAAAACAAAACCCACAGATGTGTTTCACATCCAAGAACCCTAGATAACAAATCGATAAATCCGTAAAGAGTTAATCCAATTAACGTTAGGGTTAATGTTAAGCGGATCAAAGCGATCAGAACCATATATATAATTACCTTAGTTGATGTCGTTAGGATGTAGAACCAAAAGTACATAGTTGCGGCCAAGGGTGAGATCAAAACTAGACGAACAACTCGATAATTTTACAATTCGGCATAGGGTTTTGATGGCGAGGGTGAAGGGGATTGTGCAGATTCAATTAATTGAGTTATGGTGCTCGATAGGTTATGAGTTGACTAACAAGCAAGGACGGTTCGTTCATAATAGTAATACGCATCAAATTGATCTCAAATACCTAATTAACTATGTCGATCATATCGTTTAAGGCAAGAATAATGATATACATTGAATAATTTCCATGATTATGCCGATAATTGAGGTCGAAGCAATGAAACGGGTCACGGGTTGCGAATAGGGTCGGGTGAACGGTTTCTGGGTCAATATCTTAGATATTTGCACTTTGATCCTTAGAGTTTAGAGATGTAGACAATAATAGGTTAAAGTTTAAATTGGGTTAAAATTGAACATAAATAAAAAATGTTTATATATATATTTACTAAATATAATATCAATTATTAATATTAATAAAATAATATTATCTCGATTAACGTGATATTTTTCTTGGATAAATTTTCCGAATATAAAAACGGGCCGGGTTACAATTATTAAAATTAAAACCCGAGTTGTTACAACCACCCTCTACTCCGATTCTTGCCGGTTAGGTCTCGTCGCCGGCGCCTTTAGGTTGCTCACAGGTATAGTCAGGGACAAATGGTTTCTTTAATGAATCAAATTTAGGTTGCTTGAATTGATGAGAATTACAAAGGGTAATTTTATGTGAGAAGGGGAAATATGTAATAAAATTTTATGGGTTTGACAAATATGTAATAAGACCTCTTAGTAGGGGGTATATGTAAATATCCCTTTTATTTATGTCATACCACAATGAATAGAACCGTGGCAAGCCTTTATGTCATACTACAATCTGAGTAGAGGATGGCAACCCTCCTGGTGCAGATGTTCAACACTTCAACCACAATCTGTCTCAAGTTTAAACGCATAGCATCACATAGACATGTAGCATATGATTTACAAGAAAGATATTTCTTATATGAAAAGTATACTTTGAAATTTTTCTACATATCATGCATGTGGGTGTACTAATGCCTATGTCAGTTACTTGATACAACGTTACTGTTAGTTTGCCTCGAGTCCGCTTCAGAATCCCCCTTACAACAAGTAATTTTCTTTACTGTTTAGAGCATCGCAACACGTGCGAGTATAATACTTGTTACTAATTAATAACTGTTTACAGCCTCTCTATGGTCGTAAATGTCGATCACCTATCTGTTGGAACGAAATTGGTGAAACCCAAATCACCGGTCCGGAACTTGTTCAAGAAACCACTGATTTGATCGCTCAAATCCGACAAAACCTCTTAACCGCTCGTAGCCGTCAAAAGTGTTACGCCGATAACCGAAGACGACCTCTCGAGTTTAATGTTGGTGACCGTGTCCTTCTCAAGGTATCTCCTTGGAAAGGTGTTGTTCATTTTGGCAAGAAGGGCATACTATCTCCTCGTTTCGTTGGACCTTTCAAGATTCTTGCTCGTGTTGGTAGTGTTGCTTACACACTCGAACTTCCTCAAGAGCTTTCTAACGTAAATCCGATGTTTCATGTTTCAAGTCTGAAGAAATGTCTTGCTGAAGGAGATCTCCATGTACCACTCGACGAAATGCGCATTGATGAGACAATGCACTTTGTCGAGAAACCGGTGGAAATTATGGATCACAAAGACAAGGAAACTAAACGAAGCCATACCTTTGGTAAAGGTTCGTTGGAAATCCAAGCGTGGCGCTGAATTCACTTGGGAAAGAGAAGATCAAATGCGAACAAGTATCCTCATCTTTTTGTTACGGATTCTTCAACCTAATTTCGGGACGAAATTCTCAAAAGTAGGGAATGCTGTGACATTTGTCAATTTTTGTATTCGTATTTGTATTTGTATTCGTTAACCCGACCCGTTTAGTCATTTCAATGTGTTTTTTTATGAGATTTATCAACTTATATCAATCTCATTAATTTAAAGTTTGTATCCGTTCATTATCTATTCGTATCGAATCTTCGAGCCTTAAAATGTTATAAAATAATCAAGTACAAACTATTTACGTAAAATATAAACAAATCCTAAAGATATTAAAGTCTATAAAGTTTTTATCAAATTATATATAATTATAAAGTTCAAGGTTTAATATGTAAATAGAGTTTATAAACAAAATATAAAGGTTTTGATAGTTCAGGGGCCAGAGATGTAAATTATTATACAATGATAAAAAATAACCTAACCCTTCCCTCCCATCCTCTACCCATGTTTTTCCGGTGGCCGGCCGGAATTCCGGCGACTTTTTCCGGCGACACATTAAAACTCGCGTTTAACACCCCGTTTTGATCCGTTAATCCTACCAAACGACGGTTCCACAACTCCTAAACATTATTACACGATTTAATTTACCATTTATCACCTAATTAGCATCCATTAATCAACCATTAACCGGATTATAATAAAGTTCTTATTAATTCGATAAAAACACCAAACCATCCAATTGAAAGTATAAATAAGATGCTAATCATGGTCTAAACCTACTACAAACAAAAAATTTCACAAACAAACTGTTAGAAATCTTGAATCTGTTCTTATTAATCGCGGTTCCGGCCAACTCGCCGTTCATCCACATTCCGGCACCATATAAGGTATTTAATACATGGTTTTGATTCTTTTAAACCCGACAAATAAAACCCCTAACCTAAATCTATCAAACATGGAGTGATTATGGAGAATTAAAAACCTAGGGTTTTGGTGTAGAAGATGATGTTGAGTTTTTGTTTATAATTAATTATTTTTATCTCTTAGAAATCAAAACTGTTTGGTCCAGTGGTTGTATCTGAGTTCTGTGGTCATGGAAACCCAGGTTCAAACCTGGGTCACAGTAAACCCTTGTTATTTATTTTTAAAACCATTTTTATTAATTATAATAAATCATATATATTTTTATAAATCATTTCAAAATCAATAATATTATTTTTATGGTTAAATAAAAGTTGTTTTCCGTTAGCAATTTTGTTCAAGAATCAAGTTTTACAAACCCGGCAATACTCGTTAAAACTCATAAATTAAATATATAGATAATATATATATTTTCGTTGTAGTTTTATAAATTATAAATCAACAAACACCGGTAACGCTAAAATCCCGTAACATTATTACATACAAATTTAGTATAAAACTTATAAATAATATTATTATAATAAAGCGTCAAAATCCATTATACTTTAATATTTCGATACAATAAAATAAGTAAAGGTATATAAATAAACAATAATGCATGAACCTTAAAACCAACCTTTATTTTCCATTATTTAGTTAGTAATTATAGTGTTTATTATTTTAGCTCGCGAGATTCGGTTGTTCAGTTTCATATAACGCGCTTTGCGTTTCGTTTCCAAGTTGTCCTACCAATTTCAAAGGTGAGTTTCTCACACCCCCTTTTTTACTCTTTTATTGTTTTGGGGGTAGCATATGTATCCTACAAAAACCCAATTGTTTATGATTTTTCTTACAAACTACAATTCATACATGGACTTGTATGCTTACTTGTTACTTGCTCAATATTACTTGCTCATGGATTACTTCAATATAGTATGATCATACGCCCCCCCTTTGCACTCAATACCTTGTTGTTATGAGTGGAAAATGGCCTCATTAACCGAGTACATTGGTGCACAATCCCAATTGGAAAGGACCTTATTTGCTTTTCACGAGTTTTCATGGAATTGTATGATTTTTGTGTATTATATAAAAAAACTGTGTGAACTCACCAACTATTAAGTTAGTTGATATTATTTTATACATATGTTACATGTATGCTTATTAGAGGATGAAACAAGCAAAGACACTAGGCATAGGATTATCAATAATAAAGTGTTTGACTTGTTTATTTCCTTGTATTTTTTCTTATTTGAAAAAGTACTTGTTATTTGAATTATCAATGAAATAATGATAATATTGTCACTTAATAGTGTCACGTGTGTTTTGGGCAATCTGTACGTCGCACCCAGACTTATTCCGCTTTAGTCGGGGTGTTACAGTTTTCAATGTTTTTCATTTTTTTGGAAGGACCCATGGTGATTCATGAAGCCCTAACCAACAAATGAATCCATTAACATTTTAAGATATGTTTTCATAATATTAAAAATGACAAGACTTGTATAAACAAAACGTTTCCTAAGTAATGAAATTCTCAACCTCAATGCACGATTATTATATTTCGTCAATTTCTATACTTACAACATTCACCCGAGTCTTATGAACTTTACACCTTTTACCCTTGCAGTATGTCTTCTCGCCTCCTCAACCGTAACGGTCGCACCAGCCTCTGGTCGCAGCATGTCAACCCGCATTGCTAAGGACATCGTGGAAGCCCTCCCAACGATCATCTCTCAATTGCAAACTGTGAATGCCTCTACATCATCCACAACTCCGAACCCAATTGATTGCTCCCTTAAACATTTCAAGAGTGCTAACCCGCCGGAATACTTCGTATCGACGGTGCTACCATTCTCCTCCAATGGTTCGAAGAAATTGAGAGCGTGTTCCTCCATTGTGAATGTCCCGAGGACAAGAAAACCACTTACGCCTCTAGCGTACTCAAGAAGAATGCCCTCAATTGGTGGAACGGTGAGAAGCACACGCTTGGCGCTGAGGTTGCCATAGCCTTGCCATGGGATGACCTCAAGAAACTCATGCTCAAGAAGTTTTGCCCGAAACATGAGCTTCAGAAGTTGGAAGAGGAGTTTTGGAATTTGAAACAAGAAAGTGGTAATGACACCATCTACAACGATCGTTTCCATGAACTGAGCCTTCTCATCCCCCCACATGGTCACTCCCCTTGAACGTGCAATCGAAAAGTATCGGATTTGCTTATGCAAATCCAAGATTTCGTTCTAAGTCGTGACCCTCAAACCTTCCATGATGCCATCACCTTAGCCGGTACCCTCACCGAGAACCACGTTAAGGCGGGACCTTGACGCGGAAGAGTTCTAAGAAGCCCAATGATAAGCCCACACCTGAGCCCACTAAGGATTCTAAGCCTGAATCCTCTAAGCCCGAATCCTCCAAGAATAACAACCACAACAACTCATCCCACTACCGCAACAACAAGAGAAAGCCCAACTCCCAAAATTATGTCTTAGCCCAACCACAAGCCCAACAAGCCCCTCCAAACAAGAAACCCTACACCGGCCCACACCGGTATTGCAACACTTGCCAACGGCACCACCCGGCCCAAGCCACTTGTCGGGTGTGCACCAATTGCCACCGATTCGGCCACCTCACCCAATATTCTCGAGAAGCACCTCGTGTGCAAGCCGCTCCCCCGCGGTTCGCATCGACAAACCAACCCAACCGAGCCATCCCTCGTGCTCCAATCATTAACCCCGTTAGGGATTGCTAAAATTGCGGTGACCCAAATCACCATCGCAACGCGTGTCCTCGACTCGCCCAAGTTCACCAACCTATGTTGCACCACAACCTTAATACACCTCCCAAGCCTATCAAGTGCCAACTTATCAACCCCAAGTACTCCAACTCATGGCTCCTCTAACTCTTCAAGCTCAACCCATGGTCATGCAAGCCTATCAAGCTCCAACACCTCAAGCTTCGACCTCTCAAACCCAAGCACCTCGAGGAACTCAAGGGCAAGCTTTCACCATCAATGCTCATCAAGCCCGAAACTCGAATGACGTGGTGAACGGAACGTTTATAGTTAATAAGCACCATGCTTTGGTACTATTTGATTCGGGAGCCGATAAGAGCTTTATTTATTTTGATTTTGAATACATACTTGATGTGCCCCGTAGTAAATTATCTAAGCCCTTTACGGTAGAGATAGCTAACGGTAGTTCGATCACTATTGACTCTGTCATTCGAAATTACACGATTACTCTCAACGGGAAAAAGTTCTCTATCGACCTTATCCCTATGCAAACGGGAAGCTTCGACATTATCATTGGTATGGATTGGCTCTCTCTACACCATGCCAAAATTTTTTGTTTCGAGAAACTCATTCGAATCCCTATCGATGGGGGCGTGATTCTAAACGTTCGCGGAGAAAAACCTTTCTCAAAGCTAAACCTCATGTCGTTCCTCGAAGCCCAACGTTACTTACGCAAGAACCATAAAATCCGATGAAGAAAAGAAACTTTCTGACATCCCGATTGTCCGTGACTTCCCCGAAGTCTTTCCCGGTGACGTTTTCGGACTCTCTCCCATTCGTCAAGTGGAGTTCCGTTTTGATCTTGTACCCGGAGTAAACCCCGTAGCCAAAGAACCTTACCGTCTCGCACCTTCCAAAATGCAAGAACTCTCCAACCAAATCCAAGAACTCACGGACAAGGGTTTCATTCGCCCAAGTTTGTCTCCATGGGGCGCACCCGTCTTGTTTGTTAAGTAGAAAGACGGTACTCTTCGTATGTGTATCGATTATCGTGAGCTTAACAAGCTTACTATCAAGAATCGTTATCCCCTTCCGCTTATTGATGATTTTTTCGGAAAACTCCAAGGAGCCACATGTTTCTCTAAGATTGATCTCCGTTCGGGTTATCACCAACTCCGTGTCCACGAAGATGATATACCCAAGACTGCCTTCCATACTCGCTATGGCGACTTTAAGTTCTGAGTTATGCCTTTTGGGTTGACTACTGCTCCCTCCGTTTTCATGGACCTTTTGAATCATGTTTGTAAACCCTATCTCGACAAGTTCGTGATTGTTTTCATTGACGATATCTTGATATACTCTAAATCTGAGACCGAGCATAAAGACCATTTGCGCGCAATTCTCGACTTGTTACGAAAGGAACAACTTTACGCTAAGTTTTCCAAATGTGAATTTTGGCTAAAGAAAGTTCAATTTTTGGGCCACATCGTTAACAACAAGGGTACTCACGTTGATCCCACTAAAATTGAGGCTATTAAAAATTGGGTGACCCCGTCCTCTCCAACGGAGGTTCGTTTATTTCTTGGTTTAGCGTGATATTACCGTCATTTTATCCACAACTTTTCGAAGATTACTTCACCCCTTACCGCACTAACCCACAAAGGAAAGTTTACGAATGTGGTTCCGAACAAGACGAAGCGTTTCAAACTCTTAAGGACATTATTTGCAATGCTCCAATCCTTGCTCTTCCCAAGGGCAACGGAGATTTTGTTGTCTTTTGTGACGCTTCTATTCAAGGTCTTGTGTCACAACCCAGACCACGGCCTAGGTGTAAGTCCCCCCGGGGCGTCGCCGATCGATACAAGATTCGCACGATGTCTAGGAGTGCGGAATCCTCCTAGACTCGTTTATTGGTGTAGAAGACGAAGAACACGGTTACACATACATAAACACACGAACAAACACAAGAATGGGATAAACGAATCTGCAGATCCTTTCAAATAATAATCATAACTCGTTACATACCAAACACGAAAACAAAGACACGGCCGACCCGAGGTGAGCTCTACCTCGGGTCGTCCCACACGACTCTCCCTCTCTGTTTCTCTCTAGACAATTGAACTATACAAAACACACTCTAACTTTTCTGGATTCCCAACTCTAAACAAGACACACCTATATATAGATACACAACTTCGCGAGCTTGGGCTTGGGCCTTTAGGCGAAGTCGCCTAAGGCGAAGTTGTTCTAACTTCGCCTATGGCAGAAGTTGTTACAACTTCGCCTATGGCGAAGTTGCTAACTTCGTACTTCGTTTCCGCTGAACAGAATTGCATAGCGACGGTCACAAAATGCACCAACAGACTCCCCTTTGACCGTTGCTCTCAATTCTAACAAACACAAAAGATCATCTGTTACAAAACATGCACCAACAGACTCCCTCTTAACTGATGATCTTCTGTTTGCTCTTCAACCAGCCGTGTCTGAAACTATCTTATAGCTTCACAAATCTACCAATCACCCAGCGTCTTCCATATCAGATCTCCCCTTCAGTGTAAGCTTCTCCGAATATATAGATTGAGGTCTTTGAAATGCATGCATCCCCGTGCCTAATTGATCATCTCAACCAATCACGTGAGTCCTTCTGACTTCACCAACACGTGAAGTTCATCTAACTTCACCAACACGTGAAGTTGGGCTCCCTCCACAACTTCACCAACACGTCGGCATACGATAAGGTTTAATCTTCAACTACTCAACATCAAGTGATCAATTTCATCACAAAACCACCTTGACAGAATCTAACACACATGACTATTAATTAATCCGAAGCATCTTCAATCACCAGGGATAAGGATCAAGAACATAAACACTTTAATTCCCGATTAAATCCAACTTGTTCCAGAATTTTTACTTTAATAAATAAGCATCACGTTTCAGG
Source organism: Bidens hawaiensis (assembly GCF_021521415.1). NCBI lineage: Eukaryota > Viridiplantae > Streptophyta > Magnoliopsida > Asterales > Asteraceae > Bidens > Bidens hawaiensis. The sequence continues at coordinate 206,166 of NW_027505085.1, read as the reverse complement.
ATCCAATTCTCGAACGCCTTGAAAATAATATAAATAATATGCTCTGACCGCAATCCAGTAATGACAAAAACCTTCAGTTCAATTTGACTTTCTTCAGTTGGTCAACCTCGAACAATAACTATTTCATTGCCCACAAACACCCAAATATGTGTCAATATCCAGTTTCAATCAATATCCCATTCACAACCTCAACTTCATATCCAGAGTTGACACGTATTTGTTCACACGTAAGACCAAGAGATAACAAGTTTCACTCGTTGATGGAACAACGTCTTCGGTCTCACAATAATCGTGTACACCTGGCCATACAGACGAAAACTCCAAACAATTTTTTTTTTTTTTTAAATTTTTTTTTTTAACTTCGCCTAAAGTCAACTTCGCCTAAAAGTCAACTTCGCCCCTCCATAACTTCGCCTGTCCATAACTTCGCCTGACTGATAACTTCGCCTAAACCCTAAAATTTAAGCGACAACTTCGCCTGAACCCCATAACTTCGCCTGCGGCGGCTGTTCGGCCAAAAACGCATCAGAAACATGCCAGAAACACCAAAACGCAGATCTCGAACCATAGCATAAGAGCCTAAGGCTCTGATACCACTTGTAAGTCCCCCCGGGGCGTCCCCGATCGATACAAGATCCGCACGATGTCTAGGAGTGTGGAATCCTCCTAGACTCGTTTATTGGTGTAGAAGACGAAGAACACGGTTACACATACATATACACACGAACAAACACAAGAACGGGATAAACGAATCTGCAGATCCTTTCATATAATAATCATAACTCGTTACATACCAAACACGAAAACAAAGACACGGCCGACCCGAGGTGAGCTTTACCTCGGGTCGTCCCACACGACTCTCCCTCTCTGTTTCTCTCTAGACAATTGAACTACACAAAACACACTCTAACTTTTCTGGATTCCCAACTCTAAACAAGACACACCTATATATAGATACACAACTTCGCGGGCTTGGGCTTGGGCCTGTAGGCGAAGTTGTTATAACTTCGCCTAGGCGAAGTGTAATATTTACATATACAAAAGACGGGATTTAAAAGTTTCCCGTTTAATGTTTTAACTTGTTTTACAAAAGCCACCATTTACATTATATTATGTTTAAACAAAAGATCCGAGCCATCGGATATCTTTTAGCACTTCATCACTCCAAGCGCTAACCGTGGTCACCTGCAAAATGTAAGAAACTACGTCAGCAACGAATGTTGGTGAATATGCTGACGCTAAAAATATTTTCTTTACTTAATCACCCCTCGAGACTACGTAGGTCTTGGCCCAACGTGGCTTAGGAATAATCAAGTTAAAACGATACAATTCATAAACTCAAGTCTCTATACTTGGTTCCCCCAGCAAACACCGCAACGTTCGACTAGTTGAGTGCCTATACGTATACACAAGGTCATTCTCTCCGCAGGCGAGCGTAATTGTGACCAGGTGTGATGTGCCCACCACATATTTAAGGATCAAGACAAACGTACACGATTTCCCGAGGCCAGTATTTATACCCTTGTTTATAAATGTTTTAGAGACACTTAGTCTCATGTAAAGTTTTTCATGTAACACGTTGACTCGTTTGAAAACAAGTTTGTAAAAGTTGGGGCGTATTCACCTTTTGATTTGGATTGGCTTCAAACACTGTCCGAGGGTCTTTCCCGTTGCTATCTCGCACCTATAGTACGAGTATAAGCAATTTTTAGTCGGATATACAATCCGGCTTAAGACCTTTAGTCTTATTTTATAAACTTTACCTCGATGAACCTTTAGTTCAAATCTCTTTTACTTACAAACCTTTAGTTTAAAAGTAATTTATAAACCTTTAGTTTAAAAGTAATTTATAAACCTTTATTTTATTTATAAAACCCTACGTTTCTTCTTCTCTAAGAAACGTATTCTTTTCTTTTCTTTATTATTTAAGAATTGCTATTATTACTTAAATAATATTTTCATAACAAAGAATATATATACTTACACAAACACACACACACACACACATATATATATATATCAATATTCACAATCTTATCTTTTATTCTTTCTTTGTTATGTTTTCTTTTATTTTATCGAGGTATCGAGTATAACCTCGATGTAAGGCCCCGTTACCGGTAGCCCTACTTTCGTGTTGGATTTACTCATAAACGCAGTTCTAAATATCATAGTTAATTAAAACATTCGCGGAATATAAAAGCTTTCATAAAACATTTCATAACAAACACGTCTTGTCTTAAAACATCATTTTGTCTTTCAAAATAAACGAAACATTAAACTTAAACGTCTTGAGTCTTCCGATGCCAGCTTCTTATTAAGTGCCATGTGTCTCCTCAAGCGAGCTGCCTCATCCTACTCATCTGCGTGCATACTAAAAGTCAGCTACGCTGAGTGAGTTCTAGTTAATCATACACTATACAATACACATAAACTTATATTCTTTCATTCATACTTTCTTACTTTCATACTTTCTTTTGTATTAACTTACTTTCATATCTTACGTTATAAAGAGCATTACGCCCTACATTCCTCGAGTATTATTAGGGCTCGGTACCCTCCTTCCTCGAGTATTATTAGGGATCGGTACCCTCCTTCCTCGAGTATTATTAGGGCTCGGTACCCTCTTTCCTCGAATATTAGTAGGGTTCGGTTCCCTAGTTCTCGAATATTAGTAGGGTTCGATTCCCTCTTCGTTACCATTCAGCCATCCTTTCCTTCTTTTATTAACTTTATCACATTCATACACATAAGCATACATATCATACTTACCTTATACTTAGCGTTACAACCTGACAGTACGTGCAATATCCGAAGATCGTTCACGTACCATCAAGCAATCATTCATACATATCACATCATTCACATAAGGCATACACTTATCTCTTAGGATAAGCGTATTAACAAACATATCGAGTATGCACACAGCCCCGAAAACATAACACATAAATGGGGCTAGAAACTCACCTGAATCCTGTTACGCTCTCCGTTAATAGTTATTCCCTTCTTGAGCTGTGCACGGCTAACTGTATAATATTTACACGTATCAATTAACTACTACTACTCATGTAGTATTTCTATCTTTATATGACCCACGACGAACGGGGGTCCGGGGGCAGCGCCCCTGGCAGCGGGGTCTAGGGGCGGCAGCCCCTAGCAGGGTCCAAGGGGCAGAGCCCCTGGCTGGGGTCGAGCTTGACTTTAGGCGAAGTTAAACCTTAGGCGAACTTAGCTTTACGCGAAGTTGTAATCAGGCGAACTTAGCTTTAGGCAAAGTTAACCTTAGGCGAACATAGCTTTAGGCGAAGTTGTCATCAGGCGAACTTAGCTTTAGGCGAAGTTAACCTTAGGCGAACTTAGCTTTAGGCGAAGTTGTCATCAGGCGAACTTAGCTTTAGGCGAAGTTAACCTTAGGCGAACTTAGCTTTAGGCGAAGTTGTCATCAGGCGAACTTAGCTTTGCAGGCGAAGTTCATCAAGCGAACTTAGCTTGCAGGCGAAGTTGTCCAGCTGCGGTACTGTTCGTTCTTAATCATCTTTGTTTCTTAACCAAATAACTCGATTTAGGTATCCACGGAATCGCTTGACCAGCGCCTACAAACCCCAACCATCAAATCGACCTAACATCGATGTTTAAAGGGTGCGATTTAGGCATATAGGTTACGGGTTCTTTTATCAATCGATTAACCCATCAAATCGTAACCATTTTCAGTAAGTTTAGCTTTGTTAGATTCGTTTTTACCATACAAACACAGATCTATCATTTCTATACTAATCCAAACCTAAATGAACAAGTTCTCGATATAAACGTACCGTAAATGAGTCGAACTACGAACACGAGCTGGTCTTGCTGCTTTGGTTCGTCACGACGATCTAGCACCAACAAGCTCGGGTCCTCGTCTTTGGATCTTGGTTCGGGTCATGTGTGTTTTGGAGTGTGTTAGAGAATAAGATGGAAATGAATGATGGTTTAGGGTTTAGGGGATATTTATATCCCTTAAAGCCCATGGATCTAAGGCCCATTCTCATTTAACCCATCTCAATTAATCTAAGTCCATGATCCGTTCTTTACTCGATATTAATTAATTAATAACGCGAAATCACAAAACGTAACTTTCTTTATTCAACATTATAAATTTTAGGATGTTACACTCGACTTAAGGTTTAAGCCTTTTATAATCTTTTATTATTATTTTATTCGGGCATTATGCCTACCTTTGTTTGGTTTATAAACCCTAATGACTCGAGCAGCACTCCAAAGCTGCTTTGCCTTCTTTATCTTCTTGATCAAACTTCTTTTCTCGTCACCTTTATTTTAGCACACCAAACGATGAACACCAAAACTTCACCACTCGTCGGCACGCCTTTCGAGACTTAACGCCATGGTGTAGGAAAATAACAAACGCCTTCTTAGTTGATATGTCGGTGGTAGGTGGCACGAACTTCGAGGAAACGGACACAGAAAACAAGACATCGGGACACGCTTATCGAGGTGGGTTGATGGAATGGTTGTGAACTTCTAGTAAGATGTTAAAGAGAGAGTGAGATACTAAATTTTGGGATGAGAAATGAAGATCCCGGACCTGCTATTTATAGACAAATTCTGGAGACGCTTTGCGATACGCGATGGCCTTCTGGTCATCCGTCGCGTATCGCGACGTAGCCCAGGCCAGTCATCATATAGGCCTGCCACGTGTCGCCACGTGGTAGACGGTGTGCCACGTGTTGACACGTGGCAGACGACGTGCCACGTGTCGAGACACGTGGCAAACGGTGTGCCACGTGTGGACACGTGGCAGAACTTGTGCCAGAAGTGTCAGGCCACGTCATCCCGATACGCGATGACGTAGCTTCCACTACGATCGCGTATCGCCGTTGACTTGCTTCTAAAAGGTTTGACTAAGCCCTTCGCGATACGCGATGGGCTTGTCCTTTGTCCCGTCGCGTATCACGATGGGACAGAAAATCAGAATTTTTATTTTAAGTCCTAAGGTTTGGAATTTTGACACTTTTGGTCCCTAGACTTTGGAAAGTTGATATTTTAAACTCGAAATTTTCACGATGTTACATCCTCCCCACCTTGAAATAAATCTCGTCCTCGGGATTGCATTTTTTAGAATAGATGGGGGTATTTCTGTTTCATTTCAGATTCGAGTTCCCATGTATACTCGGGCCCTCTTCGTGAGTCCCATTTGACTTTCACAATATTCAATGTTCGTCTTTTCAATTTCTTTGTTTTCGAATCTTCTATTTGAATTCGCTTTTCAACAAATTTTAAATTTTTGTTTATTTCGACATCTTTTAAAGGCGTGGATAGCGATTCGTCGGCCAAACATTTTCGCAGATTTGAGACATGGAATACGTCGTGTATCCGTTATATTTCCTCGAGCAGTCGCAAACGGTATGCAACAGTACCAATTCGTTCAAGAACCTCGAAGGGTCCAACGAATCGAGGACTTAGCTTTCCTTTCTTACCGAAGCGAATGACGCTTCTCCATGGCGAGACTTTCAAAAGGACTTTGTCACCAACATTAAATTCTAACAGCTTACGACGGACAAGGCGTAACTCTTTTGGCAATCACATGCCGTCTTAAGTCGTTCTCGAATTTAAAGAATCTTGTCGGTGGTTTCTTGGACTATCTCGGGTCCAGATAATTGATTGTCTCCGGTTTTAGACCAACACACGGGTGTTCTACATTTACGACCATATAACGCCTCGAATGGTGTGGCTTGAATACTTGTGTGATAGCTATTGTTGTACGAGAATTCTATTAGGGGTAAGTGGTCATCCCAACTTCCACCTAAGTCAATCACACAAGCCCGAAGCATGTCTTCTAACGTTTGGATTGTCCTTTCGCTCTGCCCATCAGTTTGTGGATGATAGGCGGTGCTAAGGTTTAGCTTGGTTCCTAACGCTTGTTGGAAGCTTTTCCAGAAGTGAGACGTAAAACGACTGTCTCGATCAGAGATTATAGATAGCGATACTCCATGCAAAGCAACGATGTTGTTTACATAAATACGCGCTAGTCTATCCATTGAGTACGATTCATTGATGGGTATGAAATGCACGGATTTTGTTAATAGATCCACGATAACCCAAATAGCATTATGTTGTCGAGTCGTTTTCGGGAGTTTAGTAATGAAATCCATAGTGATTAACTCCCACTTCCGTACGGGAAGTTCGGGTTGCTGAAGCAATCCCGAAGGCTTTTGGTGTTCAGCCTTGACCTTCAAACATGTTAAACATTTCGCAACGTGCGAAGCGATGTCTTTTTTCATTTCATTCTACCAGTAGTTTGGTCTAAGATTTTGGTACGTTTTGTCACTACCGGGGTGCATCATGTACTTGGACTTATGAGCTTCATTCATAATTTTCTCACTCAAGTCCCCAACGATTGGTACCCATATTCTATTACCGAGTCTAAGGATACCATCGTCACCCTTGACTAACGAATCGATGGTGCCGTTACGTTTTTCATCGGAGATTTGGTTTTCAATGAGCGCTTGAGTTTGGGCGGATTTGATTTGCTCGAAAAGATCGACTTGAAGTTCTAGCCGCAATGCTCGGACTCTTTTGGGCTTTTCATTCTATTTACGACTTAAGGCATCAGCCACAACGTTGGCTTTGCCTTCATGATAAACGATCTCGCAGTCATAGTCGTTGAGAGGTTCCATCCATCGTCGTTGTCGCATGTTAAGTTCTTTTTGATCGAAGATGTGCTTTAAGCTTTTATGATCAGTGTACACGGTAAATATTACTCCATAGAGATAGTGCCTCCATATCTTAAGTGCAAAGATTATGGCGCCTAACTCTAGATCATGAGTTGTATAGTTCTTTTCGTGCACCTTGAGTTGACGAGAGGCATAAGCGATCACTTTCTTTCGTTGCATTAGTACGCATCCCGAACCAGAATGAGACGCGTCACTAAATACAACAAAGTCCTCAGTACCTTCTGGCAAGGCCAGTATAGGTGCTTGGGTGAGTTTTTGTTTGAGTATATCGAATGTCTCTTGTTGCTTTATTCCCCATTCATATTTAATGTTTTTAAGAGTCAAGGAAGTTAGGGGAACGGCTATACGAGAAAAATTTTCAATGAATCTTCGATAATAGCCAGCCAATCCCAAGAAACTTCGGATCTCGGTTGGCGACCTTGGAATTTCCCATTTCGATATGGCTTCGATTTTTGCAGGATCAACTTGAATACCATTCACATTTATGACATGCCCAAGAAATGGCACTTCGTGCAACCAGAACTCGCATTTTGAGAACTTGGCGTACAGTTTCTCGGTTCTAAGTAATTCAAGTAAGGTTCGAAGATGGATTTCATGACCAACCTTAGACTTAGAATAAATAACTATGTCATTAATGAATACGATAACAAATTTATCCAAGTAAGGCTTGGAAATTCGAGTCATCAAGTCCATGAACGCAGCAGGCGCATTAGTAAGTCCAAACGGCATGACGGTGAACTCATAATGGCCATACCATGTTCGGAAAGCAGTTTTCGGAATATCCTCGGATTGAACTTTGAGTTGATGATAACCAGAACGAAGAGTGATATTGGAAAAGAAACTCGCACCTTGAAGTTGGTTGAAAAGATCATCGATTCGATGAAGTGTATAGCGGTTTTTGATTGTGACTATGTTTAACGCACGATAATCAATACACATACGCATAGATCCATCCTTCTTCTTGACAAATAAGATTGGCGCTCCCCATGGTGATGAACTCGGTCGAATGAAGCCTTTCTCAAGAAGCTCGTCGAGTTGTTTCTTCAGTTCTTTCATTTCAGTTGGAGCGAGACGGTATGGTGCCTTTGCGATCGGAGCAGTACCGGGAATAAGATCGATCCTAAACTCTACTTCGCGATCAGGAGGGATTCCAGGAAGTTCATCAGGAAAGACATCAGAAAAGTCGGAGATGACAGGTACGTCCTTTATCTCCTTTGGCTTGGATTCTTCAGTGACGTAGGCCATGAATGCTAAGCATCCTTGATTCAAACATTTGTTAGCCCTAATCATTGAAATTATGCTAAGTTGACCAGCGTCTTTGTCTCCTTCAATTCTAATGGTTCGTTTATCGGGGGCTTGAAGTTCGACAGTTTTTCTATTGCAAATGATACGAGCATAGTTGATAAACAACCAATCCATACCAAGTACAATATTAAAACCAGCAAGAGTCATAGGCAACAACTGAATAGGCAGAATATAACCAGCTAAGAGAATTTTTCCGTTTTCAAGGGCTTCATAGATTTTAATGATTTCACCACTAGCAGTCTCGACGCTTAGAGTTTTATTTAACTTTGTTAAAGGTTCGTTTAATAGACTACAAAAGCCATAATCTATAAAACTTAAATTGGCACCCGAATCAAACAAAACTCTAGCGTAGGTGTCGTTGATAAAAAAATGAACCGGTAATGGTTTCCGGCATGTTAGCGGCCTTTTTTCGTGTCGAGTACGAAGACTCTTGCATTTCCTTTCTTGTTCTGGCCACTTCCACCCGCACCGCCAGTCGCGAGTTTGTTCTTCGGGCAATCGAAACTTATATGCCCCATCTCTTTGCAGTTATAGTAGGTCATCCTTTTCTTCCAACAATCAGCAGCAGCGTGGCCCGGTCTTTGGCATGATTCACAAACGGTTGTTGTAGCATGTCGGCATTTCCCTTGGTGGCGCTTTCGGCAAATCTTACAAAATGGAGTGTTTGAGTTGAACCCAGATTGGATTTTGCCTTTGTAGTTATTGCTTCCTCCTGTTCTCCCTTGAGTGGTTGTTGTTGTCATCCTCTTATCTTCTTCTTTGTTGCGGATCATTCCGCCCATCAGGTAACCAGCCAACTCCATTGCGGAATCAGCAGTTTGAGGTAGATGAGACCTCACCATGTCGCGGATTTCCCGTGGTAATCCCCATATGTATCTTGTGACCTTGCTGGATTCCGGATTGACCAGCTGGGGAACCTGGCGATAGTACTCATGAAACTTTGTTTTGTACTCTCATAGATTTGTCCCTACGACCTTGTGATTAAGAAACTTTGTTTGTATTTGGTCGGTTTCGTGCATCGGTCAAAATTTTGCCATCAGCATCGCCTTGAATTCCTCCCAAGAAAGATTGTATAAAACTTGACGTCCGTTGCTCAAGATCAACGTGTTCCACCACTCTAACGCCTTGCCTCTGAACATCTGGGCAGAGTATTATATCATTTCTTGATTTGAACATTTGCTTATGGTGACGATTGATTCCATCTCCTCGAGCCATCTAACAGTTGTGCTCGCTCCTTTGTCTCCATAAAATTCTTTCGGCCCAAAGTACTTGAAGTCCTTGAATGAGCAGCCACCAATATTCAACTTTTTAAATTCTTGACGGATTCCACAATCAGCATTCGATTCATGAACACTCTCCTCGACATGGGAGGGTTTTGGATGAGACTTAACGGACTTACGAGAAAGATCAACGGATTGGGAATGTTTGGAATGTTTTGATTGAGATCTAGCCATGGATTCTTCCCTAACTGCATCCTTTATCATTCTTTGTATTTGACTCATATATTTTTCGGGAATTGGTTCATCTTGTTTATTCTCGGTATCTTTCCCCTTATCTTTTCGATTTTCAGCTTCTTTCCGAACTTTTTCGATATTATTACTTTGTTGAGACATTTGCTCCTTTTCACGTTTTCTTTAACTGAAATATTAACAAATTTTCCCTCATTAAACTTTTATTTTATTTAACTTATGTATATATCATATAAAATATATACATGATTTATTACAACACACACATATGTATATATACATCCATAGTTGATGTATATATATACTTATCTTATCCATATCACATAACACACATGATTACATTAACACACACTTCTTCCACATCACATTCATCATCATCATCATCATCATCATCATCTCTTCAATCTCTCATAAACTTTCTCACCACCTTGGTTAAGTTGTTGCATTTGCGAAGAAGCGTCTCTCCTATCTTATTCTTTTTTTTCCCATCAACAGCAATCTTCTTCCTCAATTCATCCGTCTCATGCAGTGCGCGGTCCAAGTGTTCCTCCTGTGACTGAGGGATCTCGTTGGGGTACCCGTATTTTGGCGGTGGGTTGTGTTAACCCATCATGACTACATCGAAATGGTTCTTTGGACCTGGATACGGAGATGCGTGAAGAACGTCTCGGCAACTTCATTCTGTTGGTGGATTTCATCCGCTTGTTCTTCCTCTGTTGGAATTGTGCCTTGGTAGGGTGGGAAGCTTGATGATGATTTGGTGCAGAGTTCTTCAAGGTATTGCATATCCCTAGCTTGGAATATGGGGAGTAAGCGATTCTTCCATTGGAGTCGAAATCTCGTTGGGATTATCAGGATATTCCTCTTCTGGTTCTTCTTCAGATTTTTCCCTCGGATCTTCCTCTTCTTCTTCTTCTTCTTCTTCTTCTTATTCTTCAGGTTCTTCTTCCTCTTCTTGAACAGTCTCCTTTACAACTGGGGGCATTCGGAAACTTTCATACGGCATCATTACTCTCATCTTGGGTTTGCGGGATGGTTCTGCACCATTGTTGGGATGGGAATCAACAGAATTCAAGGCAGATCTTCCGATATGCCATATTCGTTGGTCGGAGTGGCATTGCATCCAGTCAGATGAGGGAGATCTTGGTTCCTCCTTGATGGGTCGGTTGGAGAGGAAGGCGTATGATGGGTGAGGGTTTGGTGGTAGGTACATGGAGACACAGGTTGGGTAGTATGGTGGAACCTCCGGTGGTTGATATGTTGGGACTCCCGATAGGTGGTACATGGGTGTTGTTGGCGGGTGGTAGCTTGAGTGTCTTGGCGCTTGATATCCTTGCCATGGTGTATCATCAGGTAGATTGATTGGGTTTTGTTTAGTGCCTGGGAATTGAAATGGTTTGGTTGGGTCATGCTCCACGTCTTAATTGAAGAATGCTTCATAATAATCTTCACTCATATTATCCTTGAGTATTAGTTCAGTAATTCCAGCCTCCTTAGCCTTGCGTGCATAGTTCTCCATCATGCTTTTGAACGAAATCTAACATTTTGGGTGGTTTAGAATGAGGAGGGAAGAAAAGGTTTACCATCCTATCTTATACCTATTTCAAATAAACAAGTAATTCCTATACTTGGATCGAAGCTTAGGTATTATCCTGTAATACCTAATTCGCTAAGATCGATGACTCTGATACCAACCCTTATCACACCCAAGACCACGGCGTAGGCGTGACTCATATGTTTATACCACAATTGTAAATAAATCAGAGTTACGTTTAATAGCGGAAGACTTTATAAACTTGTGGATTAAAAGTGTAAAATTTACATATACAAAATACGGGATTTAAAAGTTTCCCGTTTAATTTTTTAAGATTACTTGTTTTACAAAAACCACCATTTACATTATATTATGTTTAAACAAAAGATCCGAGCCATCGGATATCTTTAGCACTTCGTCACTCCAAGCGCTAACCTTGTTCACCTGTAAAATGTAAGAAAATACGTCAGCAACGAATGCTGGTGAATATGCTGACGCTAAAAATATTTTCTTTACTTAATCACCCCTCGAGACTACGTAGGTCTCGGCCCAACATGGCTTAGGAATAATCAAATTAAAACCATACAATTCATAAACTCAAGTCTCTATACTCGGTTCCCCTAGCAAACACCGCAGCGTTCGACTAGTTGAGTGCCTATACGTATACACAAGGTCATACTCCCCGCAGGCGAGCGTAATTGTGACTAAGTGTGATGTGCCTACCACATATTTAAGGATCCAGACAAACGTACACGATAGCCTGAGGCCAGTATTTATACCCTTGTTTTTAGAGACACTTAGTCTCATGTAAAGTTTTTCATGTAACACGTTGACTCGTTTGAAAACAAGTTTGTAAAAGTTGGGGCGTATTCACCTTTTGATTTGGATCGGCTTCAAACACCGTCTGAGGGTCTTTCCCGTTGCTATTTTGCACCTATAGTACGAGTATAACCAATTGTTAGTCGGATATACAATCCGGCTTAAGACCTTTAGTCTTATTGTATAAACTTTACCTCGATGAACCTTTAGTTCAAATCTCTTTTACTTAAAAACCTTTAGTTTAAAAGTAATTTATAAACCTTTAGTTTATTTATAAAACCCTACGTTTCTTCTTCTCTAAGAAACGTATTCTTTTCTTTTCTTTATTATTTAAGAATAGCTATTATTACTCAAATAATATTTTCATAACAAAGAATATATATAGTTACACACACACACACATATATATATATCAATATTCACAATCTTATCTTTTATTCTTTCTTTGTTATGTTTTATTTTATTTTATCGAGGTATCGAGTATAACCTCGACTTAAGGTTTAAGCCTTTTATAGTATTTTATTATTATTTTATTCGGGCATTATGCCTACCTTTGTTCGGCTTATAAACCCTAATGACTCGAGCAACACTCCAACACTGCTTTGCCTTCTTTATCTTCTTGATCAAACTTCGTTTCTTGTCACCTTTATTTTAGCACGCCAAACGATGAACACCAAAACTTCACAACTCGTCGGCAGGCCTTTCGAGACTTAACGCCATAGTGTCAGAAAATAACAAACGCTTTCTTGGTTGATACGTCGGTGGATGGTGGCATGGACTTCGAGGAAAGGACACGGAAAACAAGACATCGGGACACGCTTATCGAGGTGGGTTGATGGAATGGTTGTGAACTTTTAGTGAGATGTTAGAGAGAGAGTGAGATACTGAATTTTTGGATAAGAAATGAAGATCCCAGACCTTCTATTCATAGACAAATTCTGGAGACCCTTCGCGATACGCGATGGCCTTCTGGTTAACCGTCGCGTATCGCGACGTAGCCCTGGCCAGTCACCATATAGGTCTGCCACATGTCGTCACGTGGCAGACGGTGTGCCACGTGTTGACACGTTGTGGACGACGTGCCACGTGTGGACACGTGGCAGAACTTGTGCCAGATATGTCAGGCCACGTCATCGCGATACGCGATGACGTAGCTTCCGCAACGATCGCATATCACCGTTGACTTGCTTCTAGAAGGTTTGACTAAGCCCTTCACGATACGCGATGGGCTTGTCATGTGTCCCGTCGTGTACCGCGAAGGGACAGAAAATCAGAATTTTTATTTTAAGTCCTATGGTTTGGAATTTTGACACTTTTGGTCCCTAGACTTTGAAAAGTTGACATTTTGAACTCGAAATTTTCACGATGTTACATCTTGGTTGTGTTCTTATGCAACAAGACAAGGTCATTGCTTACGCTTCGCGTCAACTCAAGGAGCAGGAGAAAAATTACACGACACACGACCTCGAACTTGGTGCGGTCGTGTTCTCCTTGAAAATTTGGAGACACTACCTTTATGGCACGAAATGTGTGGTCTTCACCGACCATAAAAGTTTACAACACATTTTCGACCCAAAGGACCTCAATATGAGACAAAGACGATGGTCCGAATTGTTAAGCGATTACGATTGCGAAATTAGCTACCACAGTGGGAAAGCGAATGTCGTAACCGATGCTATTAGTCGTAAGAGTCATATTAAATTCGTCTTGCTCCATTGTGTCACCATCCAATCTGACCTCCAGTACCGCATCTTCGACGCACAACACGTCTCCGTCACCGAGGGTAACTTACATGAAGAGATGTCGTGTGGCGCCGGACTCTAATTTGAAACCAAACGTAATGGCTTACTCTATTTTTTGGACCATTTAGGGTTCCCGATCGTGACGATCTTCGCATGTTCATCCTCGATGAAGCTCATAAGTCATGATACTCTATTCATCCCGGTGCAGATAAAATGTATGCCGATCTTCGTTCCATGTTTTGGTGGCCGGGAATGAAGAAAGATATCGCGGTGTATGTATCTAAATGCCTCACTTGATCTAAGGTTAAAGCCAAGCATCAAAAGCCGTTTGGTTTGCTCGAGCAACCTCCGATCCCCGTTTGGAAATGGGATGACATAGCCATGGATTTCGTTACCAAACTCCCCACTACTCAAAGCCGCAATGATAGAATTTGGGTGATTGTTGATTGTTTGACCAAGTCGGCTCACTTCATACCGTTCCGTGAAAAGTCCTCCGTAAGCGAATTAACCCAACTCTATGTCAAGAACATCGTTTGCCGCCATGGAACACCTTTTACCATCATTTCCGATCGGGATGGTTGGTTTACCTCTCATTTTTGGAGATCGTTGCAAACCGCTTTCGGTACCCATATTGATCTAAGCACCGCTTATCACCCGTAAACTGATGGTCAATCCGAGAGAACAATTCAAACTCTCGAAGATATGCTCCGCTCTTGCATACTAGATTTTGGTGGAAATTTGGATACTCATTTACCACTTGTAGAGTTTTTCCTACAATAATAGTTTTCACACTAGTATTGGCATGTCACATTTTGAAGCTCTCTATGGCCGAAAATGTCGTTCACCGGTTTGTTGGAACGAGGTTGGTGAATCGCAAGTCACCGGTCCCGAGCTTGTTCAAGAAAATTCCCCATGGAAAGGGTTAGTTCATAGACCTCTCGAGTTCAATGTTGGTGATCGTGTTCTCCTTAAAAGTATCTCCATGGAAAGGGGTAGTTCGTTTTGGCAAAAGAAATAAACTATCTTCTCGTTTTGTTGGCCCGTTTGAGATCGTTGAAAGGGTTGGTAAAGTTGCTTATCATCTCAATCTCTCTGAAGAGCTCTCCAATGTTCATCCAACTTTCAATATTTCTAATCTTAAGAAGTGCTTAGCCAAAGGGAATCTCCATATACCCCTCGACGAAGTACGAGGTGATGAATCTATGCGTGCTATCGACAAAGTAGTTGAAATCATGGATAATATGGACAAAGAGACTAAGTGTAGCTGTATTCCGCTTGTCAAAGTTCGTTGGGAATCCAAACGTGGTCCCGATTTCACTTGGGAACGTAAAGACTAGATGGAGTATAAGTACCCCGCACCTCTTCGTTACGGCTTAATTCCTAATTTCGGGACGAAATTTCCTAAAGTAGTGAATGCTGTAACATTTCGGGTTTTCTTTTTTATATTCTTGTAATTATACCTGACCCATTTAAGGGTTGGGGTCACTCATTTAATAAACCGACACATTTATTGAGTATTTTTATTGTTTTGGTTTTATTATTTAATAGTTTAAATATTTAAACTTGTAAGAGTTTGCAATTTTTCACCCAAACTCAAACTTTAACCCATTCTCGTTACCATCTATAAACTCCAGGGGCCTAATATGTAAATTCTGATATTATAAAATAATATATTGTATTTAAAATTAACCCTAACCCACCCTTGGATCCAACTTGACCCGGCGCACCCAAACTTTTCAAAACCTTCAAATTCCCGCTCGTTACGATCAATTAAGTTAGGCATTTGGTATATTCCACCGAATAAACGCGTAACCGACATCCAATTATAGTAAAAACGCGTTAATTCGTTCGTAATTTGATCAATTAACCATATTTAGCCAAAACAAAACCTAACTAGTGATCCTATATAACCCTCTCGTTATGAATCAATTAAACTTGCAGAAACAACCTCCTCCCCGTCGCCACCCTTTCCCCCATATCAATTTAAGTTCACAATAACATCTCGTAACCTAAATTAACCCCTTTGTCCGCAACTAGCTTGATCAATATCACCATCTTACCCGCTGAAATAATTCGATTCACTACGTGAAAATCACCTTTTAGCCACACATGTGGTCTGGTCGATTTGCCACACTTCGGCTTAAATGTGTGGCTAAAAGGTCTTTGACCACGTTTGAAAACCTTCGAGACTAGTTTTGGCCACACATGTTTTTCTTCATGTGACCATTCTATACCTACTCAGGTTCTTTTCGCCACACTTTGAAAAAAAAAACTGTGACATAAGCTAGCCATAGTTTTTTTGATCTTTGATACATGTGACCAAAAGCACATGTATTAGCCACACTCTAAGGGAGAACTGTGACATTTAACTATCCACATGTTTTAATAGTGTGGCCAAATGTGACAAACGGCTACTGTATTGATAAGAGATGTGTCTAAAAGGTAAAAGATATAGCCATTTATATTACGTTGTGTGATCTAATGTCACATTTGTTAGCCACATTTTTAATAATGTGGCGAAATATGACGAACAACCATTGTATTTATTAGTAATGTGGCTAAACGCTTAAAATATATGGCCACTTATACAAGGTTGTGTGATCAAAGAGTAGTTTAGTTTTATTTTTCCTAAGTTTTTTATTGTCATGGATACACTTATTATGTGTGGCTATACGTGATAAATGGGCACACTTTAAACTTTTTAAGTGTGTCCAAATTTAATTAATGGGCACTTATACGAGGTTGCGTGACCAAAAAGTATTTTAGTTTAATTTTTCTAAGTTTGTTATTGTCATGGATACACTTATTATGTGTGGCTATAAGTGATAAATGTTCACACTAAAATATTATTAAGTGTGTCCAAACATAATTAATGGCCACACGGTAAATTGACGAGTGGCCAAGTAATCATTGTCTTTCCAGTTTCCTTGTGCCGCCAATTTCAAATTGTCAGGGAGATGTACCGGTTTCCGATGATGGTGTTTAAATACTACTCATGGTTTCCGATTTCCCACACATCGCCTCCAATATTCCATCAAATCACAATCACCATCTTCTTCACGGTTTCCGAAAATATTATGGCGCCGACAAATTGGATTGCACGTGAGGCTCCACCCATCTACTACGACCCCACCTTCTTCACTATTGTTTTCGACTTTGATTCTGGCGCCGCCTGGAAGAATCAAACGGTGAGGTATGTTGACTATGTCAACCCTCTAACCTTCTGGTACCAACAACTTAACCGAATGGTTAGGTTTCTTGGGTACACCACTGTTGATTATTTCTGCATTGTGATGGAAGCCCGGGGCATCGGGGTCGCCTGGATTACGGAATCGAGGACTTCAAGGCTGTGTCCGCTTATGGGACATTCCTTACTGAGGTGCACCTTCACCTGCAAAGGTAAAGGACTCCACCTACACCTCGGACGGCATGTGGGAGAGGATCATACCCTCTCTTACTCCAGAAAAGAATGATCAGATGATAGATTCAGATATGGAATCAGATGATGTAGATACAGAACTAGAATGTGATGCTAGGTGTTAGTTTTTTTATAATGTAATGTAATTTAAGTATTAACTATAAATATAATTATTATAGTTTTGGTTATTCTGCATTACACTTGATATTTGAATGTGTGTAATAGATAAAGTAATAGTTTTAAAACAAAAACAACCAATACTTCAAGTAAGCTTAGTTAAAGCGTACTATAGTAATAGTATTAAAACGACCAATATTTCTAGTAAGCGTATTTAAAGCGTAATAGATATAGTAATAGTATTAAAACAACCAATATTTCTGGTAAGCGTTTTTAAAGCGTACTAAATATAGTTTTTTTTATTTTAATTAACTTTAATGTAGGATATCATTACATAAATATATTTCCAAGATTTTTGACAGGTGTAGGCATAATGTAAGTTACTCAACTACCAACTATTTTGACTTTAATGACTGCAATAAAACTTCTGACTGAAATTTATTACGCTTATATATATGTTATGTGAATTCCAAACTTGGCCATGCAGAAAACATCTAAGGTTTCCACAGATCTTAAACTTCCCAAAGATCTTAAATTTTGATAAAATTCCTTCCAAAACTCGATGCCCTCACCATATCTTAAATTAGGTTACTGGTGATGGCGTTGAGTTTGGAAGGGTTTTTTCAAAACTGAATTTTATTTGTTCAAATGCTTCTTCAAAGTCTAAGACCCACAGATGCTTTGGTCAAAGATCTGAGTATGGAGGGTACAATTTTGGTATGCATGTTAGTGAAAAGAAGGGCATAATGGTATTTTTTTTTATAAAATGAGTTGATAATGTTATGCAGGAGATTAAACCAGCTGTTGAAAGTAAGTTGAATTAGAAGCAGAAGAACAATATGAACAAATAGAGGCTGTGCAAGAAACAAAACCAACAGGCGGAGAAATGATGACTGTCATATCATGGAAATAAAGTGGATTAACTGTAACAACATGATGTTGTATTTTATATTTTTTGCTTATTTGGTTTCAGCGTTACACTTGATGTTTGAATGTGTGTATTTAGTTAATGTCTGTTTGAACTTAATGACTGAGACTTTAATGAAATGAATTCAATAACCCAGCCTGTATAAGTAGTAATAGTATTAAAAACAATCAATATTTGTTTACTTTGAATTAATAATACAAAGTAAAGAATGGTGATATCAAGTATCACAACTAAATTTAAACATTATTGACATCTAACTAGGCGAACAAACTACTGTATCAATATCCCATACGAATAGTTGTAGGCTTTTCCCCGGGCCTCCAGTTTTCATCCGGGGACTCATTACGAAGCAGTTGATTTGGTTGTACACATGGCAATCTATTACCCTCATGAGGGAAAGTTACCGTGCTAAATTCCTCATCGACCTCGTCATACGGATGTTTATAATTTTTGGGTGGAGTCATGAGGACAACATGCTTTTTTCTATCCAGCTGATCTTGAACATACACTTGGCGTGCTTGCGAGGCCAATATGAACGGGTCATCCTTGTGGCCAAATTTGTTTAGGTCGACCGACGTGTAACCAGGATTATCATGTTTGACATGTTTACGGTCAACCCATCGGCATATGAAGACCGAAATTCTTTTAGTATGATAATCTAGGACCCATATCTCTTGCAAAACCCCAAAATAAAAGTTTTGCCCATAGGTCACCACGTCTTTTTTGATTTGCATGTCATCCGCCTCTATACCAACCCGGCTGTTCTGGTAAACTCTACCATCATGAGATTTTGTACGAAATGCAAAACCGTTGATGTCGTATGAGTCGTATTTGTATACGTTGCGGTGTGCTACATGTGCAATCCACTTTACTGTTTCCAATAGAACCTGGGGAGCCCGCTAGCTCTCTTTCAACCTGAATTTCATTACAAGGATTAGATTCACCTACATTGCAGAAACTATAAAATATTTTTAAAAATTATAGAAGACTTAATAAATTGATCTACCTTGTCGTGTAACCAGTCACCAAACTTTAAAGTATGCTCCTTCTCCAGCAATGCTTGTCGTTTACCAGGCGTTTGGTTATTCAAAGAGGTCTTGTGTTGTCTGCAAGTAAGAGTATAATATATTGTGAATTATATATATATATATATATATATATATATATATATATATATATATATATATATATATAATTTAGAGTATATATGTTAGTAATACTTACTCGATATACGACGCTATTTCAGGCGTATTCTGCAGCACATAGAAATGTGCTCTCTTGAAGAGATCAGGAGAAACTTCAACTGATTTAGCGCCTGTGACAGGAATTGTCTCCCAATTATTATCATGCTTATCATGTGGAATACCAACAATAATCTTGATGTTTTTTTGGTATTCGCTGAGAAACTCGATTGTTTCTTCTGCAATGTTCTTCTCAGCAATGCACCCTTCTGGATAAGTTTTGTTTCGCACATGCCCTTTGATAACCTTCATACACCTTTCAAAGGGATACATCCAACGAAAGCATGGTGGCCCACATAATTTTATCTCTCTGACAAGGTGCACGGTTAAGTGAACCATGACATCAAAAAATGATGGAGGAAAGTACTTATCCAACAGGCACAACGTTACTATTTTCTCTTCATGCATCTTATCAAGCTCTTCTACAATGATTTCTTTACTACAAATTGACTTGAAAAAAAACAAAGCCTGATTATAGCATTTCTCATTGGTTCTAGCATGATGGACCGTATTGCAAGGGGCAGAAACTGTTGCATAAGCATGTGATAATCATGTGATTTAAGGCCTTGTAGCTTCCTTTCTTTAAGATTCACCAAACTAGAGAAGTTAGAACAATACCCTAGTGGAGCCTTCAGTTTATACAAAGTTTCAAGAAACATGTCTTTTTCTTGTGCTGATAATGTGAAGCATGCTGCAGGCAGTTCTGTATTGTTGCCTTTTGCTTTCGGTTGCAACTCCTTTTTAATCCCTAAAAACTCCAAATCCTTTCTAGCTGCCAATCCGTCTTTTTTCCTATCGGGAATGTTCAGCAACGTCCCGACAATACTTTTTGCCACTTTCTTTTCAACATGCATCAAATCAATACAATGTTGGACAGGTAAATACTTCCAATAGCTGAGCCGTTGGTACCATATGTTGAACTTCTTCCAATATGGCGTCGGCGTTGTGTGATCCCTTTTTCTCTTACTCCCACTTAGGGATTCAGATCCCTTTCCCCATTCATTGTTAATGTTTTTGACCTCTTCGAATATCTCTTCCCCTGTCATAGGCTCTTTAGCGGTTCTCATCTCTTCTTTTCCGTTGAACGTCTTTGTTTGTTTTCTGAAAGGGTGGTTATGTGATAAATACCTTCTGTTGGCAGCATAACTCTTCTTCTTTGTGTGATAAAGTCGAACACACTGAGTGTCGCCCCGACACACTACACAACCTTTGAATCCACTGTAAGGGCAACCACATAGTGTACCAAGATCAGGGTAATCATTAATCGTTCATAACACAACTGCATGTAGTGTAAACATTTCTTGTTTATATGAATCATATGTTGGCTCCCCGACTTCAAATAAAGATGCTAGATCGTCAATTAAAGGCTGTAAAAACACATCAATATTGTTTCCTGGCACTCCGGATATTAATAAGGAAAGCATGATGAAATTTCTTTTCATACACATCCAAGGTGGAAGGTTGTAAATGAATGCTAAAACAGGCTAGACACTGTGGTTTCTGTTTCCTCTATGTACATCGACCCCATCAGTGCAAATCCCTAGACGAAGATTTATTGGATCGCTTCCGATGGTATCGGAGTACCTGTCATCTATGACTTTCCATGCTGGTGAATTTGATGGGTGGCGTAAAACACCGGGTTTATTGGTACTCGTGGAGTGCCATGTTAAATTCTCTGCTGTGGTCTTTGATTGAAAGAGGCGCTTGAATCGTGGAATAATGGGAAAGTACCACAGTACCTTAGCGGGCGTGTTTATGCAAGTTTTGTTAGTATTCTCATCCACCTTCCACCTTGACTTGTTACAAACTGGACATGCTTCCAAATCCTTCTAATCCTTATAGTAAATAATGAAGTCGTTGATACACACACGTACCTTTTCGTATCCTGAGCCCATTGCCTTCATCATCCTTTTGCCCTTATACAAATTATTTACCATTTCGTTATCTTCAGGTAGCATCTTTTTCAACAATTTCAGAAGTTCATCAACGAACTTATGAGATACCCGTGCTTGCTCTTCAAGTTGAGTAGTTGTACTAATGCAGACAACTTGGTGAAGCCAGGACATCCTTTATACAAGGGCTTCTCAGCGTTAACAAGCAGTTGTAGAAACTGTTGATGCTTCTTGTCGCCTTTGAAATTGTCTTTTGTAGCATATACCATTTCTACAGTTTCACAGGCATCTGTCGGAATGTTGGTGCAACAAGCCCATTATTATTATCATAATTAGTTGGAATGTTGGTGTCAGCTTCTCCATGTTCTATCCAAGTAGTATAATTCTTATCAATTCCAAACCTGTACAAGTCATGTTCTACATCGTCTACACTAAGAGGTACGTGGTTCACACACCGAACACATGTACATGAAATAGAAATTGGTGGTGATGTCTCCTTGCAATTACGAACTGCAAAATCTAGAAATACCTTAACACCATCTTTATATGCTTTACTGCACCTGTCGCCTATTGACATCCAAGACTTATCCATCTTACAAGAATTTTTTATTAACCGTGTCATCAACGATATACACACACACACACTAATTAACGTCAATAAATGTAACTGACATTTTATTATGTATGACACTAAAAGCAAAATTATTTGGTACTCACCTTAGATTAATGAAGCTGTTTGGTAGGAATTAATTGATGAGAGTTCAATAAATAGACTAAAAGATCATTTATTAGGATTAGGTGAGATTGTGAGATTTTATTTGGTCAATAATTGATTTGGGAGTCTTCCATAAGAAGATAACTCGATTAATTGGCGGGTAAAAATGAAAATTTTAAACATCGAAATTTCGTTATATAAATATTAGAAGAGGTTCTATTATGTTCTCAGGGTGTAGCTCAAACGATTGAGGCCCTTGTGATTAAACATAGATTGAAAATATTGCGGTTTCGAAACTCAGGAGGAACATATTCTTATAAAATTTTTATAGTAACCTCTTTTTAATGAAATAAATATCTCATTTTGAAAACACTCACACTAAACTACTCATTAAAAGGCCTTTAAATCCGTTCAGAAACATAAAAATACGTCATAATAGCTGGTCTTAAATCATAACAAAGTTTCTTAGCTTTTTACTCAGATTACAAAACTAATTAAAAGCCCTAAAAATAACAAGAAGCAAATAAAATACAATATATTCACTCTTTTTTTCTGATTCAATCCGTGAAGCTACACTCCTTGCAAGTTGATCCTTTAATGACTTATTTGCCCTTATCAAGATAGGAATTATGTTTATACATCTTGTGCACACATCAGATCTTGTGGACAAAACACAATCAGACCATATAAAGAAATCACATTTTTTGCCCTAAGTTAAAAAATATAGAGTTTAGGGTCAACAATCAACATAAAGACAAGATGAATTCCAACTTTATTTGCAATTTCACTAACCTGAGATGCACAATTGTAGAGCCTCTGACCTGGATATTTGGTGGTCCTTGATGTTCTTAGAATGGATTCTTGACCACAAAAACAATAAACTTGAGATCGATTGCTTCTGTTACTGGATGTTGTGGTCCGCGATGAGATTTCTTCCATGGAGATCGATTGCTTCTGTTACTGGATGTTTTGGTTTTTTTAAGTGTTTTATTTTAGTGTTTATAGGGGTGAAAAAGGAGTTTTTTTTGAAAACAAAATTATATATATATATATATATATATATATATATATATATATATATATATATATATATATATATATAAATATATATATATATGAGGGTTTAGAAAGGAGTTGTTGTACATAAGCGTGTTACTAGCGTATTAGAATATTTATATATGTTTTTGTACATAAGCATTTTACAAGCGTAATAGACTCGTTTGAACAAATATATAACATATTTTAACCTAATCGTTTACAAAGTGTTTTTTGTTTTATTTTTAGATTTAACAAAGTGTTTTTACGATTTAATAAGCGTATCACAAGCGTTTTTAATAAAGTGTATTTTGTTTTTACAAAACATCCCATGAAACAAAAGAAAAGAGAAACAAAAGAAGAGTGAATAACAAAATAGATGTTACAAGAAACAATAAAAGTAAAGCATTTGAAAACTAACCAACCAACATTCAAAACAATAAACTAAAAAAATGTATCAATACAACCATTCGAAACCACATTCAAAACATTCAGAACATTTAAAAACATACAAATAGTTCCCATAGTCACCAAATCACAAATGTTCCAAAAATAACCAAACACAACGCGCATTCTTGCACTAATCAACTTTTGAAACTAACAAAGTACCTTCACTGAAGTCATATTCAAATTTGCACTTATCACCAATCTGTAATTCATTTTCATCCTTGAATTTTTCCATTTTGGTAAATAATATCTGAACTTCAGATTCGACCCTTCACCATGAAGTCTCATTTTTTTACGAACTTTGGGATTGACCAAAGTGATTAGCATTCCATCATAGACATTAATCTTGCTAGCAATGTGACACGGAAGACGCTATGAAAAGAAAATTACAAATATATTATAAAGTTAAGATGATATTGTTAAAATTTAAACAAATATACTTGTAAATAAAAAAGAAATTTAAAAATTCAATTTACCAATTTCTTGTTGACGTTCATGTGAAAGACGATTTTAGAGTCATCATTTTGCTCATCAAGATGAATTGGGTTTTGGGAGGAACTACCTTGATTGCTTAATTGATAGTTGAGAAACAGCTGATTTGGACCAGGAAGGATAAATTCTATGTCATCTTCATGAAAGACATTAATATGAAATGTAATATCTGATATGATTTCAAACACAACAAACGAACCACCTTTCAAGTTGGTTTGTTTAAAAACCTCAATCCATCCGTCCTCTAGCCTACAACCCATTCCATCCCAAAGACATGAAACTTTAAACATAAACCAATTTGGAACAATAAGCTCGAAAAGCAAATTCATGTTATTTTCACAAAATTCTTGAATCACGTACCACTCAGGGAAATCCTGTTAAACATGTTAATTAATAGACATTTGAATTTGGAAACAATCATTAAATACAAAAATTAGAACTTACCAAGTAATAGACGTGTCGGTTTCTGACTGAAATGCATAACATAGTACTGGTTTGAACATTTACGTTTCTTTTGAAAGTAAACATATTCAACATAGATGTTGACTTAAGCTCAAAAACAACATATGTTCCAACTTCTATACAACATTCTCTGATTATTTCAGTCCAACCGGTTCCAAAATAAAAGTCATCAAGTACTTTGATTATAACTACAAAAATGTTCTACGACTTTGATCATAAATCAAACAACAGTCGGTATTCGATGTAATGTCAGCAAACATTGGTTGAACAACTTTAGGAATGAGCTATAAGTAACACAAAAAAAGTTCTTAGAATGTATATGTTTTAAAACTGTAAAACGTTTCATAAAAAAATTTGTTGATAACATTAACATACCATCCTACTCATGGAATCGCTGTCGATATCTACCAGGAACTTAACTCCATTATTGAGACGTGGCATTTTTATGTCAGACGAGTCTGTATATTCAGAACAAATTAACCAGGATAAGCGATGTCTACGAATATCATTGACTACATAAATCACAGTAAATACGAATTATAAATATTCAGGTTTAGAAACATAAATCGCATTAAATTCTTACCAGAAAGCGAAACTAGAAAGTTAGAAGTTAGATTCTCGATTTAGGGTTATGAAGTTAGAGCATTCACATCAGCTCCTTTATCCCTAACTCTATATTTTAGAGAAAAATCATCTTACTATATAATTTGATGTATATTTTATTTATCCTTCCACATCTCATTCTCTATATCTAACCCTATTTTATTAAATTAGAATTTTTTCCCTTTCTTCCTATAACAACCTTTAACTGATAGTTCATAAGGAGAATACATTTTTCAACATGTTTGCATCTTCAATCATTCAAAATTGAGAAAACTAAAAAACAAAACCCTCATATTTTCAATCGATTTCCTTAAGTACGCAGATGTATTGAGTAAAGGGGATTTCTACCATAAGGTGGAGAGGGATGCGAGGAACCACATAAACAATGTAACTCACCTGAAGATCGAGAATTGAGATGCAAAATGAGGAAAGAGGGAAAATGGGAAATGAGAGGGAAAATGGGAAGTGAAAGGGGAAAAGAGCAAGCAAAATTAGACAAAAAATAGAGAATAAATATAGAGGATCAATGTTTATCGCTACTACATATTTTATAGATATAGAATAAATAGAGAATTGGTGGTACCGTGATCACATTCTAGATTGGTTTGAATTTTTATTTTATTATTTTATTTTTTTCTACACATTTAATTATATATATATTTTGGTTTTATTTTATAACTTATTATATTTAACTTTAAAAAAAAATATAAAAACATAGTCTTACTTATTTTTTATGAACATTCCGGTATAAATTTCGTTAAAAATTGAGTTCGTTTAAAAATCGTTTTTTTTAAATAAAATTAAAATTTTATCCGTTATTGAACTATCTTATTTTAACCATTAGTAAGATTTTCTGGATAAGATTTACAACTTCGTAATAGAGAAGCTCATAACATTCTAGTGTTATCATTATCATAATGAATAAGTATGTAGTTTTGTATCATTATCATCTTCTAGGTTATCACCATATGTGTTATGATGATGATCTACATCATAAAGTTATGATCATCATTATCATGTGTTATAGTGGTCATCATCATCATAATCATCGATCACCGTCACCATGAAACGACATCATCATCAGACGTGCGGGTAATCAACGTGGTCATTGATAGGCTATCGTAGTCGGCATCGATCATACGGGTAACATATATCTCGTTATCAGTGTCATTATCATCGTCAACAGCATCATCAACACCAACATATATATGACCTATTGCCATGTACGGGATGTAGTCAGCATCGTATGGGTTATCGTAAACAAAACGCCCACTATTAGCGATCACTGTCGGCACCATCTTATGAATTGTTGTCGTCATCAAACGAAATCATCAGTCGTACATTCTACCATCAGTATGACCATCGTATAAGTTATCATGGTCGTCGTCGATCATACGGGTTACATGTCATTAAACATCGGTGTCACCATCATCATCAACATATATATATATATATGTGTGTGTGTGTGTGTGTGTGTGTGTGTGTGTGTGTGTGTGCGCGTGCATCTGTGTGTGTGCGCGTCTGTGTGGCGCATTGTCTTGATATAGGTACCTATAATTGATCATCAACATATATATATGTGTGATCATCATCATAGACATCATGATCATCGTACGAGCTATAGTCGCCATCATATGGGTTAGTGTAAGCAAACCGTACCATATAGATTAGCAGCATCATTATGATAATCACCACCAACCCAGGTTGTCATATCCATGTATTCATGTGGGTATCATTATATTAGCATCGTTGTCGTCATAATTGGGCCAATCATCATGGTCATCATAGGGGATAGCACCGTCATCGTTTCATGGATTACATATCCTCAATCATACTACACACCACCGATTGCCACCATCCACCACCCACATTCGCCACAACCACTTACACCAACCACAACGACCTCCAGCACCAACCACTAACCACACACCACAACCACCCACCACACCTCCGCCACCACCACCACCCACCACACCTCCACCACCACCACCACCACCACCCACCACACCTCCGCCACCACCAACCCAGGTTGTCATATCCATGTATTCATGTGGGTATCATTATATTAGCATCGCCGTCGTCATAATTGAGTCAATCATCATGGTCATCATACGAGATAGCACCATCATCGTCTCATGGATTACATATACTGAATCATACTATACACCACCTACTGCCACCATCCACCGCCCACATTCGCCACAACCACTGGCACCAACCACAATATCCTCCAGCACCAACCACTAACCACACACCACCACCACCCACCACACCTCCGCCACCACCACCCACTACCCACCACCACCACCCACCATCACACATCCACCACCACAAACTACCACACCTCCGCCACCGTCCACCACCATCATGACCACCTGAACCCACCACCACCCACTAATATTATATATATATATATATAAATTTTTATACTGTACAATAATACCTAACCGTACGATTAAAATTTAAAAGTACGCGCCTCAGCTTCTTTTAAAAGGGTCAAATAATTACCCCCTAACGGCGATACTTATTCCCAAAATTCAACTATGAAGCACAACCTCGAAAGTCAATATTCCTTAGAACCGTCGACGATTTGTTTCTACTGTGAAGCACAAGGTCGAAGCAGAAGCACAAGCATAAGGAGAAAATGAAGAACCCTAACTCATCTACTTCTAGAATGGAACCAAGGACGAAGCACAAGCATGATAGGTCTCAGAATAATGATGGAACATGTGTTAATTTATGATTTCTTTAGCGTTTTAGGTTTAATTATTCTTAAAATGTAACCGTTGTGAATTTAAGCATCAATAATTGAGTTTTGCAAAGCATTTTTTAAAATCATTATATGTAAATCTACCGTCATGTATTAAGGCGTTTTATATGTGTGTTGTTGTAATACATATCTTTATTTTTTTAAAATCTATGTGTAATATTAAAGCATGTTATAAGCGTATGCTAAGCGTGTTATGGCTTTGGTATGAGAATTATCAATGTGATGTTTGATAAGCGTTTTTTGTTTACTTGTGATTCGTGTTGTTATCCCCTACCCCCATGTTTTATTGTATGTATGTGATTCAATTTTCGAAAAAAAAACAAGACTGATAAAGCTAAGCATCTAAACGAGAAGAGAGATGAAAATACAAATAAAAGGAAGACTAAAAAAGTTGCCCCGGTGGTGAAAAAGGTGAAAATAAAACATGTTGTGAAAGCAGACTCAGATTTAGACCTTGACACAAAAAAATTAACAGGTTGTTGTCAAAGCGGAAAGAGGTGGAACACAACACCTCTAACCCGGACTTTCAGCGTTCGAAAAAGAAAGCCATTAAAGAAAAGAAGCCATCCGAGAGGACATCATGAAAACCTTTTGTTTAATATGTAAACAAAAAATTGAAGAATAGGTGTGCACCTTATAATATTGTTGATGTAGTGAAGGCAATGACCCCTGCCCAAAAAACTTGTGTAGAAGAAATGGGTTTCGGGTCAATGTTACGACTTTAAGTAACCCAAACTAGAACAACTTTGGGATATTGGTTGCTCATGAACTATAATAACCGTTTAAATGAATTGAACATTGGGAGCGGTGTTATTAAGATAACACCACAAAAAGTACATGAAGTGTTGGGGATACCAATAGGTAAGATTCCTGTTTTAGACAAGAGTAGATCAAGATTGGGGAAAGATGTTACTACAGATTTGTTCAAAAATCAATTACCGACTCCAAGAATAAGTATAAAGCATGTGACTCAAAATCTAGCCGTGGATCAAGGAGTTGGTGAACTGTTTAAGATTAATTTCCTTGTGTTGTTCAACACCTGTATAAGATTTATAAAAAAATCAACAACAGTCAATCAACGATTCATCTCCGCAATCGACAAAGTCTCAAATATTCCAAATATGGACCGGTGCAGCTATGTAATTGACAACCTGAAGTTGACAAAGGAAGAATGGTAGCATGTCAATCAGCAATACAATGGTCCGATCACCTTCCTTGTGATGCTTTACACGCATGAATACAAGATAAAATATGGTCCATTTGGGACTCCCGTCACAACGCCTGTAGTTAACTACATAACAACAACTACTCTTAATAAGATGAAAAAAAATACTTGGAGAATAATGGTCCTCCCTTAGAAGAAGATGATGGAAATGATGAAGATGAGGTATATGTTATAGTTGGTGTTGCAGATGCTACTGAGGTTGTTGCTGCTGCTACTGCTATGACATTTAGTGTTAACGGGAAGGGGATTGATGCGGCTGCTGTTGCTCCTGCTGCTGTGACCGTTAGTGCTGCCAGGAAGGGACTTGATGAGACTGCTGATGCGGCTGTTGCTGATACTGCTGCTGAGACAGTTACTTCTGCCGGGAAGGGACTTGATGAAGCTGCTGCTGCGGCTGCTACTGCTCCTGTGACAGTTAGTGCTGCCGTGAAGGTGCTTGATGAGACTGCATGTGGTGGTACATATGGTGATGCATCTGCCAGTAAGCCTGGAGTTGAAGAAAACACTGCAGCCGAGGAGAAACAAGAACATGGTGAGAAACTTGTTATTTTCTTCTAAAAACTCTCATATCTCTTATTCTCTATGTATTTCATGTAATGCAATGTTTATAGGACAACATTATATATAATAAAAAACAGATGGTCAATGTGCATCTGAAACAGATAATGCCGATCAAATAGCTGAACAAGATTTGGATGATTATGTAAGCGTTTATTCACCTTTAAGTTTGCAAATGCCATTGGGAACACATACGCATGAGCCGGTTGACTATTATTTAACTCTATTACAACTGGCTGGGATTAATTGAAAATGTTTTTGAATTAACAATAACTATATTTTCTTTTTACAGTCTTGGAATAAGGCAATGGATAAAAAGTTGAAGAAATTTGATAAAATTTGCTCAGAGATCAACGAGTTGGTCCGTCAAGGAAAGGATAGACATCCATCAAATCACAATATCTTTGCTAGATGTTGTGAATGGGAAAAAAATTTCACTAATAATGTGGTCCCTAAAACACAAGAAACTGACACCATAAAACGCTTATCACTCTTTAATTTAGGTGAGAAAAAAATTATATTTTCTCCTTTCAAGTTTCTCTTTCCCATTTCAAAACTATTTTTGTTTAAGTTGAAAGATCCCAATACTTATACAGCTGCAGCAATAGATTCAGTTGATTCAGATGTTGGTGTCGGTGGTCCAGTGGCTGCTCAAAAATGTATTTGGGCTAAATTAATTATAAGTATAATTAAAAGGCTCATAAAATGCTTATGTTGTTATTTTAAACTTATTACATCTGTGTGATGTAGTTGATTCAGATGTAGGTGTTGGTGATCCAGTGGCTATTCAAAAAGGTATATGTACCAGCTTAATTATAATCACCGTTAAAAACGCTCATAAAACGCTTAGGCTGTTATTTTGAACATATTACGTCTTTGGCTGTCGTAAAAAATGATGCAGGTGATGCAGGTCAAGAAAACAATGTCTCATGCGCAGATATTGATAAAGTTGTTAATACAGTGGTTGAGTGGGCTAAAGAGGGTATTTAATTATTGTTAGACTTAATCGTTATGTTCACAGGTTTGTTAACATACGGGTGACGAGTCAATGTTTAGGACAATCAAAACAGAAGTTGGGTTAGACTTCTGGATTAAGTAAAATGATGTTTTGTGTAAACAACTTGTGTGTCAAGTTGTTATATTAGGATAAGTTAAAATAATGGAGGTTAGCAGATCTAGGAAGATAAGGTTGTAACTTGCAACTAGTTATGCAAGTTGTTTTAAGATTATGTAGATTTTATGTTGTAATGTTTTAGTATAAAGAGGTAGCTAAAGTGTCTTGTATAAGTGTGGTGGTCTAATCCCTTTAATACAAAAGCAGTTTTGTGACTTTGATTGCCAACAATTATAAATAAAAAACAAAAGGGGTTGAAGGTATTTAATTATAGTTACAATTATTTTCAGTCAAATTTAAAATGAGTTGTTTTATGTTTAACAGTTGACATCGGATGTTTAACAAGTGATAACCTCATTACATGAAATCTCCATATCTTCTGAGAGAGGTTGACGTATCCACTAATGTCACAAAAGATGAAGAAATAATTTTAGAGTATATATTTTTTTATCTTGAAGGCATTTGGGAGGAGGTCTACAAGTCCACTCACACAGAGTCGTTCAAGGTGATCTTTGAAAGCTATTGTCCTGGTATTTATATAACCACCAATGCAATGCATGCATTCATTGAACTAATGAACTATGAAGAAAAGAAAAAATTTGC
This sequence comes from Bidens hawaiensis, assembly GCF_021521415.1. Taxonomy (NCBI): domain Eukaryota; kingdom Viridiplantae; phylum Streptophyta; class Magnoliopsida; order Asterales; family Asteraceae; genus Bidens; species Bidens hawaiensis. Next base: position 174,949 of record NW_027505085.1, on the reverse strand, counting down.
AGCATCACCGTTCAGATTCTTTGCTTCAAGAACTGTGCTGGTACAAATTAATCTACTTTCTTTGTACTATAATAAAACGCTCAATAAACGCTTTAATCATCTGCATTTTAATTATTATACATACAAGTGACCATTATGTTGAGTCAAGGGGTTACACAGACAAAGAAAGACTGGATGTGTTTTCAGACAACATCGAAAAACAAATGACAATTTTTGGAATTCTATCACTCAAGGAGGTTGCTATAGTGCTCATGCCAATTCTACAAAACGATCATTTCTTTGTGGTTACCTTCAATATTCAAATAGGAGTGATAGAATTACTTGACAACAGTGCAAATCAAGAAATACCAGCTGATGCAAAGTTTAAAAGCTTAGAAGACAAATCAAAAGCAATTAGAGAGAATTTTGAAGAAACATATGGAAAGACTCCTGATATACTTGTAAACATATATACCTTTAAACCAAAAAACATACATACCTGTTATAAAAATTGTCAAAATACTTAAATTGCTTTCTATTTTGTTTAGAGAAACGTCTATTGCATGTATCTTAAGACAATCAAATACCCCATTACTCAGCAAATCCAAATAGAAACAATCAATAGAGTGAAGATGGGATGGAGAACATAAAATAATGGAATAGATTGTGGTAGTTTTGCTATGAGACACATGGAGAAATATGATGGGAAGAGACAATGGGGGTGTAACTTTTGCAAGGAAGGCCTTAAACAACAAAAGCAGCTAAAAAGGTTGAGGGCAAAGTATTTGTGCAAAATCCTCCTCTCGGATGTAAACCAACACAGAAATACTCTTATCAAGAAAGCACAGGTATTCCATGAAAATAACAACCCTGTTTTAACCGGAGAAGAGTTGATCGCTGAACTTAAGAAAAGGCAACAACAAATCTGAATGATTTCAAAACCGACTGCTATGTACTATAAGATACTTGTTAGATGTTATGATATAGACTTATGGAGATCTCTAGTATTATGTTACCAGTTTGTAATGTAAGTTAATAGTTTACATGTTGAATCCATGTTTTAACACAAACATATAAAGTTTATTATTACCAAAATACACATAAAAACACACCATCACTACATCATAAACACTCATGAAACACCATCACATACTAATCTCTGAGTGACATAAGAAACTTCAACTTCAATTCCATTGAGCAATTCAGTTCAAGAATTGCCTTGCCCAATAGTTTTAACTGGTCAAGCTCTCTCTGTCCTACATCAACCATAAACAAAACATCAAGATCTCGAATAGTACTAGGGGGCATTCGAGTAAAAACTTTTGCAATGACATCCTTGGCATCCAAGTTGTTTCTAGTCTTTACAAATTCCTCAGTAAGAGTTTCCTGACATGCTTTATCTGCCTCGATTTGATCCTCAATTTGCCTCCTGAGGACATCCTTGTATTATATGGATGATGACGAGCAATCCATTATTAACTAAAAAAATAATTAAAATTATGTAGGTATATGAGTTTTACAAATGTGGTGTATGTATATATAAACAAAAGGCTAACGGACCAAACAGTTAATATGTAAGCAAAATTATTATAAGCTTATAGTACGCTCACAAATTAAAAAGGAAAAGACACTTTTAAAGTACACTCACGGACGAATAGTAACTCTGTTATAAAAAAACAAAAGGGTGTCCCACGCTTGGGAAACACTCACACTTGTCTCATGTGTTTTTTTTAAACTAGAGATTAATTACATTTATATCACCTGTCAAAATTGGGAAAAATATTTCTATATTATACACTTGTCAAAATTAATTTGAGAAATTAATTACACTTAAACCTACTCACCTGTCAAAAATCTTGGAAAAATATTCATGTAACGATAGCCTACATTAAAGTTAATTAAAATAAAAAAAACTATATCTCACACTTGTAGTACGCTTCAAATAAGCTATATATTACTAGATAGACTACAAATCAAACTTAACTACATTAAATTACTGTCTCAACTACCGAAAATTAAATTTTAGGTCTATATATTGTAACATCTATTTTGTTATTCAGTCACACTAAACATTTCATAAAAATAATAAAAATGTATTCTTGTGACAGAATCGTGAAGAACATGGTGAAAGCAAGGATGTCTCTTGAAAAAGAGAAAGACGACACTTTGTTGAAGACAATCGAAGAGATTAGGGCTAGACTCACATTTGAAAAATCAAAGACCCTCGACTCATGTAAACTCAAGTTGATGGAACCAGACACCGAGTTTAAGGCAAAGGCTGTTGATTATCTGAAACAACAGTCTACATGCTACGACTCAGTGTGTGGGACTCTGGTTGAAACCGTAACAACGGCGTCAACAAACATGAGTTTTAACGAGCTAGGGTCGGAGATTGTGGACAAGGCGGAGTGATGGTGATGTTACCTTTGCTCGTCTTGGGTTTTTTTGTGATGTATTGTAATGGTACTTTTTGTATGGCATCTTTTGATGAATGGTAAATATTGATTATCTTAAAATGCTTTCTTAACATGTTTTATGGATCATCTAATGGCTATCTCTTTCTTTGTTAAAAATGCTTGTGATTAGGTTAAAATATGTTATATATTTGTTCAAACAAGTCTATTACGCTTGTAACACGCTAATGTACAAAAACATATATAAATATCCTAATACGCTAGTAACATGCTTATCTCCTTTAATTTAAATTAAAAACTATGCCAATAATCTATTGGTTCTTAATTAAAAGGAGGCAAAACTCAAAAAGCTCCAAATTGGCTCCAAATATTCAAAAACTCCAAATTATTTAACACTCCAAAAATCAAATTACACTCCAAATTATTAAAAAACTTTTCCACTCCACAAACCTTACGACACTGAAGGCTACTCCAGAAAAAACAATCGAAGATGAAGCTTATAGATCAAACAATAGAAGAAGAACATGTTTTATACTCCGATGAGGAAGCCAACGACGACGACGCTTAATCAGACGACACTGAAGGCTACTCCAGCGAGGAAGCCAACGACGACGACACTGAAGGAGACAATGATATAGCGTGATGGCTATCGAACCCATCAACAGTTTGGCTACTATGAAAAAATCTACAAGGGGGTTGACGAGGTTACCTAAGCTACGTACCAATTATGCAAACTCTGGTGGTGTCAGACTGGTAGTGGAGTTTGATTATCTGGGTAGGTTCACTGGCCAAAACAGATCAAAGTTTGCAAGTTTTTTAAGGGATGTTGTAAGGGAAATAGTTGGCTTGAGACATTTAAGTTGGAGGGAGGTCATAAAGGAGCTTAGAGATAAACTGTGGGAACAAATAACGGTTATTCTTTATTTTTATTTGTGCATTTTATATATGTTGTTTGATAAAGAAATATTTTGAGATTGAGGCGTGTCACAGGACTTCTGTGATGAATCGTCTCGGACACCTTCTTCAGAATTTCTGAAGAAAAATGTATGCCAAATACATTATGCCGAACATCGGTAAACCTCTGAAGTTGAAGGCGATACCCAAGGGACACAGGATGATGATCATGCAAGTAGACTGGGATCACTTCGTTGAGTACACACTATTAGAGAATTTTCAGGTTTAAATCCTCTACACTATCAGAGAAGTTTATGTTTTTTTTAATATAATTAAATGTGTGGTTGAAGAAACACTCGGCTTCAACAAAGGGAGCTCGAGCAAACAATGTTTTTGATCATCACATGGGACAAGGGGCTAATACTTACCTTCGAGAGAAACTGGTAATCACCTCACTCTCTAGTTTAATGATTTGTTGGTTATGTGTCTAATGCATGACCGTCAGCTGGTTTCTTTTGAATATCTTATAATGTCAAAAACAAGGAACTTGCACCGGATGAGATCCCCGACCGTGCATTAATGTGGATGAAAGCAAGAGAGGACAAAGATGGTGCATACAAGAATGCTGTTGTCGAAGGCGTGGCAACCAAATTAGTATGTTTTAGTATTAAACTTTTTAAATCATGTTAAAATTAATTCATTGCCACACACAGCCTTATATTGGCGTCAAACAAACTTTTGTCTGTGTAACTTGTCTCAACACTTGATGTGGATACATAAGCGTGTTACAAGAGTAATAGACTTTGATTCTTGTACATAAGCGTGTTACTAGCGTATTAGAATATTTATATATGTTTTTGTACATAAGCGTGTTACAAGCGTAATAGACTCGTTTGACCAAATTTATAACATATTTTAACCTAATCGTTTACAAAGTGTTTATTTACTTACAGTAGTTCATGAAATCTGACGTTTTATGCTTGTAAGGAATCGACAGTTTGACATTTGTTTTCTTGCAGGTTCAGCATGAGGAGCAGATCGCCTCCGGAGCCCTGACACTTGAACCGTGCACAGATGCCGTCACCTTAGTGCTTGGCAAAGAGAAAGGTGGGGTTTTAAAAGGGATTGGGTATGGATTGATAGCAGGTAAATATTGGGGTGTGAGTCGAGTAAAAGGCTCGTTTAAGGAACATATTGCCCAACTTGAGTATGAGGCGGAGCAGAGAGATGAAGTGGTGAACAATTTGACGTCTCTACTTGAATCCACAAATGCTATGCTAGCAAGCCGTGAGAAGGAACAGTTAGCATTTGAGGCAAGTTTTAGAATTCTCGAAGGAATGTTGCCGCAAATGTCGGCAAGTCAAGTAAGTGACGTATGTTACATATAAACATATTAATTAATGCATTCAACATACATAATTGGCACTGTTTTTGTCACAATTCGTAGGTAAATCCTGTTCCCAATCAGGTTGGTTCTAACCAAAGTACTAGTGCCGTGGGGCAAAATAAAATGCCAGCACCAGTAAGTATCTGACAGTTTATTTGTTTATTACAACTTTCCATGTGATTTTTCATTTTCCATAACCTAATAAATTGATTTGTAGGCCAATTCTGTGGGAAACAACTTTACCTCAGGTGAGGCTGTGCAACAAGAATCCGCTCCTCAGGTAAACATTTGACAGTTTGATTGTTTTTTTTTAAATAATTAACTTTCCATGTGAGTTTGCTGATTTTGCATACGTTAATTGTAGGCCAAGTCTGTGGATAAAATAGTTGTCCAAATGGTACTCGCTCCCCAGATTGCGACATCAGTAAGTATTTGACAATTTCGGTACTTTTTATAATTTGTTTCCAATGTGAGTATGCTCATTTTCTATTACCGAATTGCAAGACAAGTCCGTGGACAAAAATGTTGACCAAACGGTAGTCGATCCCCATAGCGCAACATCAGTAAGTATTTGGAAATTTCAGTTTTTATATTTTATAACCTAATAGGTCTAACAATTCTAATTTCTTTTATATTACCAATGAAGCCTGTAAAGAACAATGTTGATCAAACATCAACACAACTACACCACACTCCGGATAGTAATTGCTCGAAAAAACCAACAGTAATTGACAGTTTCATATTCTTTGTTTCGAGTTTTCCCTTTAATTGTTGATTGATTTCCATCCATAAGCTGATTCATTGAATGGTTTTTAGGTAAAACGGAGAAGTCGTAAAAGAAAATTTGATGTATCTACGGATGAAGCTTCCCCACATCCTGAAATAAAGGTATGTACTGCGTGAAACATTGTTAATTTCCCACCAACATGGCATATCCATGGGTATGTACTTATATATTGACTTCAACTAAGCCATCTTAATTTCTCATCCTTGTTTATAGGTGTATGAGTGTCGTTTATGTCTGAATGACAAGCGTAACAAGGTGGCACATGGTAGAGTTCATTGGTCACCGGTTCAACAACAATTGCATGTAAAAGCAATCCCAGAGGGTTGCTATAAAGTTAGTATTGATGAAGCCATAAAGGAACAAACAATTATTCCTTGTAAGGCAGGTGAAATTAGGACTGTTGGTGACGCAACTGGTACTTTTGTTGCTTGGCCAGAACACCTTATCTTATGTGACCCGGAGGTTTGTTCCCTTTTAACTTTAAGCCTATACGAAAACTTAACCGAACAAATATCTATGTTCATTTCATTTATTTTAAAAAATGAACACTTGTGTTCATTTACGTTCATTTGTTTATAATCTAAACTAACATAATTAAACAAAGATAAACGAACATAAACAAACGCACGCTCATGAACATAAATGAACGAACGGAACATGTGTTCATGTTCGTTCATTTAATTAAACGAACACAAATTTTGTGTTCGTGTCGTTCGTTTATTAAATAAACGAACATAAACGAACTTCCCGCCGAACGGTTCACGAACAGTTCAACGAACGTTTGGTTCGTTTGCAGGCCTACTATTTTGTTCTATTCAATCATAGAATATCACAATAGATCATATCTTTTGTGACAACGAGGTTTGTTCCTATTTTGTTCTATTCAATTACAAAATATGGCATTAATTATACATATTTGTTTTTCATATTCTGTTGTTCCAGCTACCACCACTCCCATCCTCAAAAGAACCAGACAGATCTGGCAAGAAGCCAAAGGCAAAGTACACAACGATAGACATGGTGACCAAACAGAAGTCAAGGAGCAATGCCAAGAAAACCGACGCCTTAGCTAGTATATTGGTAGTCGTTATTTTTTATTTTGTAAGGTATTTTGCATATATCTTACAAAAATATGTATACATTTGCTTAAGTGAATATTATTGTTAATATAATTTGTTTCTAATTTTTTTGTCATGCTTGCTTACAGCTGTTTTATATTACTGCACAAAAAATAAATAAAAATAATTATATATTTCCTAATTACACACTATTTGGCCACATAGAACACATTAAATAGGTGTGGCCAAAAGTAAGATAATAGCCACACCTCAAATTACAAAAATTAGAGTCTATAAATGACCATTTACCACAACAAAAACATTGTTGTGTGACGAAAGGGTAGCAAAGTTGATGGAGATAACAAATTATGTGTGGCTAAAAGTGTGACATAGCCACACCGAAAACTCGTGATTTTATATATCACCATTACCCACACCATGCTTGCTTCGTATTTTGTGTGTGTGTGACGGAATCATATAAAACGTCATATAAAAAATCACCAAGTGTGACCAAATGACATAAAATAACCACACTAGCCATTGGCCACACTTTCATCACTTGGTTTTTGTTTGTGTGGTCGAACGAGATCAAACGTCATTGAAAAAATCACTATGTGTTACCAAAAGTATGATAATAGCCACACTTTATATTACAAAAGCATTATGTGTGATAAAATGGTAAGACAATGGCCACACCACAAACTACAAAAGAGTGTTTGAATGGCAAGTTCACATTTTTAGCCACATTGATAATGACCTCCGGTGTCTATATGATATGATTGGCCACACAATACATCACTATGTGTGACGAAAGGTTTGACAATAGTCACACTTTAAATTAGGAAAAACATTATGTGTGACAAATGGTAAGACAATGGCCACACCACAAACTACAAAAGAGTGTTTAACTAGCAAGTTCACATTTTTAGCCATATTGACAATAACCTCCAGTGTCTATATGATATGATTAGCCACACAATACCTCACTATGTGTGACAAAAATTTTGACAATAGCCACACTTTAAATTACGAAAAGCATTATATGTGACAAACGGTAAGACAATAGCCACACTATAATCTACAAAGGAGTGTTTGAGTGGCAAGTAAACATTTTTAGCCACTTTTAATGTAATATCCATTATCTATATGATATAATTAGCCACACTATTATTAAATTTAAGTGGCCATTGCTTTGCTATATCCACACGGTATAGGTCACAATGCACGCTTAACACAACCCTATTGGCCACATTATTATAAAATTCATGTGGCTGAAACATGAATTCATGTGGCTCTATACGTGCAATGGTCACTCATTGTAAATTGTCATGTGGCCATTTTCTACCGTTTAGCCACACTTGTTGGAGAGGCTTCTTGATTGCCAGCAACTAATGTTGTACCCTTTAGCCACACTTATAACCACATAAGGCCACTAAAAACTGTGTGTGGCCATATCATACCCACAGTGTCGCGACATGTGGTCACATATGACCTGAACCAAATGTGTGTGGCTAAAGGCCTACAACCACACTTTTTTTGTGTGACCAAAGGTCAATTTTCACGTAGTGATTATTAGGTATGGTTGGAATCGCGATATGTCATGGAACATTAACCCTAAACAAATTTTAACAAACCATAAATGGTTGAATCGATTTAAGCATCTAGGGTTTATGGTTAATTTGTTTTGTACTTAGAAGATATATTTTTTTGTAATCTGTTATAATCACAAATTAACGAACCAGCCTGATGGATGGTGTGTGTGGGGTTAAGTCTCTGAAACCGGTCCAGGCGCGGGTTCGAGCCCTCCTGGACCCGGTTTTTCTATTTTATTTTTTAATTACTTTACCTATAGTATACTTAATAGTGTTTATAGTTATCAAGTAATAAATGCTATTTTTCCTAAAACCGAACCTCTAAGTCTTACGAAACCCGGTTTTTGTAATTTATTTTTTAATTATTTTTTCTTTGTTATAAGTAATATTACTTATAAATATCAAGTAGTAAATGTAATTTTTTTTCAAAACCAAACTTCAAAGTCTCACGAAACCCGGTTTTATAGTTTTATCTTCTTTTAAATCCCTTTTAATTAAAATTATTACATTTACAATATTTGGATAAACCGAACCACTTTAGATTGTTCATAATAAATGTTGGTGCATGATGCCAGTAGTTCAGTATTTCATGTTTATTTGTGTCTGTAATCGTTTAAATTGTTCGTTTTGTGTTGAACTTGTTCTTATATGTTCGCCGCTTGTTTTAGCGAACTTGGATTGATAGCGAAGTTAGGACAACTTCGCCTAGTATGTTAGGCGAAGTTGTCAAGTAATATAAACTCTAACTTCTGCTCATTTAACATTACTTTTGATGGTTGTTCTGTAACACCTTAGTGTTACGTGTTTGGTTTTCTCTTGGCAATATAACAAGTATTATCTTACTTACTCGTGTTCTTCACCTGTGATTTACTTGTTAATCGTCTCAACACTCGTATCGTATACGTGGGGATTCCGCACCCTCGTGTTACGAGATACTCCTGACTAGATTCGGCTGGGAACCTACAATAAATCTTCTTTTTAAACCTCCACGTTAATTTATATATACTACATAATATTTTACTTAGTTATCAATAAGTAATATTAATCTTATTTATCAAAAATAATCAAATAATTATGGCAATTAAATATTAATAATAATAATAATGTTAATAATCAACAACCATAATAAAATGACAATAAGACTAATAACCCCATCAAGACCCAAGATCCGTCATAGTATTTTATCATTTATATTTAACTCACTTTACCATTAACAACTAGGAATATTTGTCGGTGAACATCGAGGAGCTTGACCGTCTTCATCCTAGCCTTTTCTTTTATTATCTCGTCCTCGCTTATCCTACTCTATAAGGTAAGTAAATTCACATCCCCCTTTTTACCGCTTTACAATTTTTGGGGCGTTATGCGTTCAAAATCAACTTATTGTTTTCACTACAATTTCGTTATATGCGTAATTGTAATTGCTCAATTAGTTGTTATGTGCGAATATGACTATGTGTTTACTTTACGTTGGTTGGTACCTCATCTTCATCCTCATTAGTTTGATCATACGCCGTCGTAGTAAACTGTTATCAATGCGATTCGGTTGAAAAGACAACTTTTATTTATTGTTTACTAGTTGTAGTAATTTACTATTATTGCATGGAATTGTCCTTTTATTATTATATATACTCAAAAACTGTGATTTACTTTCTCAACGTTATGTTGACAAAGATATGTATATATATATATTTTTCACACATGACGCAGGTAGCTTTATTGGATGACTCAAGTATTGAAGTTAGATGATACCTTAGGTTGCTTGATGAATAAAGAACATTTTGTTTTAAGTTATTTATGATTTGAATTATTGAATTGTAAGGGTATTCTGAGACAATGTTTGTGCTTTGGAAATTGATATATGAATGAATAATTTAGATATGGACACGTGTATTTTACTTAGTGTCTTCTAAGCTATGATACAATCAATGTCGCTCCCCGGCATATTCCGCCGTAGGTTGGGGTGTGACACACCCCGTACGAAGTACTCAGGCGTTCTATGTTTGTTGGCCGTTCAAAAAAACATTATACTACTCTGACTTCAAAATAATAGTTAATTAGATTGGATAATAACAACCTTCAAAGAACTTTGACTTCTTTAAATATCCTAATTAAAAAAATATCCTAAAGATTGCATCTCTTTCTTCTTCATATAAAAAATAACTTGCAAGCCCTACCATTTTTTATCAACATTCAAAACGTCAATGCAGCCGTCTTCGATTAACTATATTCATTAACATATATCCGTCGAGTTTAAGGGGGCGCTTGCAAAATTTTAGGTGGGGGGGGGGGGGGAATCAAAATTTTCACAAACATATAATTGAAAAAGAAAAACTAAGGGGGTGGTTGCCCCCCTCGGCTAAGAGTAAGCCCGCCATTGGTCACGCCACTCAGTAAAAAAAAAAGCACTTTTTGTAATCTATTGGTAATTGGTATTCATAATCTAACTCACACTTCATCAATTCTTCAAGTCACCAATAACTCCCATTGATGCACACATTTAATGACAAAAACATGATGTCAGCCGTTACTAACGGGTTTTATTATTGATAAACGAAATTGGACCATTAAGTACGGTTTTGTATCATAGGTTTAGTTCACCTGAGAGATTCAACTTTGACATGGTATGTATGTTGTCAACTTAATTCAGTTAGATATTGGTATATTGAAGATATAATTTTTTATTTACCATAATTCGAACTTTTGTAAGTTAAAGACCTTGTGCTCAACTCGAGCCTAGAAATAATCTTGTTTAACAAACGACCATGAGAGTCACTTATCGATCACGAGTAGGGTCGCAAGCCTAAACGAGCCCAATTATGAATTATTTTAAAATAAATTAAGAATGACCAAGTTAAAAATTGAGCACATTTAATAGTTATATTTGAAATGAATTTTGTTATTGTTCATATTTTTTAGAACTAGACACTTTCAAACAATAGTTTTCAAACAATAGTTATAGAAGAGAAGTTTGGTTTGTAAATTTTAATTACAACAAATTAACTGGTTGGTAAAGCATCATTATATTAAGTACCATGTAAATTTTTTGTATAAAATTGAAATTTTACCCACCATACCTGGTATTCACATATAATGTAAAAAATTATTGAGTAGGGTGGTCTGAATAATGGTCGGTGTACCTATTTTTTTCATGGAATCGCGGGAGAGGCGATGTTTATTTCTGACATCCTGAAAGTGTTATGTATCACCTTGATTAGAATTAGAAATTAGAAGAATGGTAGATGCAATGTTGACAACAAAGACTGGACATGAATAATATGGGAATTAACCTTGCGATGTGTAAAAATTGTTTTAGTTATGAGAAGTGGGACCATGTAGGGGTGTTGGTTAAAATGAAACGTCCATTGAATGCATGCAAAAATGGAAATCACAAAGTTTTAGAAAAAAGATGTCATCGACCCGGCTACATGGAATAGAAAACCCTTAGAAAATGGTAAGTACAACGCTCCGTTAGACACCTTCATCTTATATATGTACACGCCATTTTGATTCATATATTTAACAAGATACAAATGAAAAAACAAAAACCACACCACGAAAGCACTATGAGAAAAGGAAAACACATATACCCTTAAGCAACACAAACACGAGTTCTGCTTCAACAAAGGATTCAACAAGAAAATGTCAGAAAAACCCCGGTACACCCACAACATATTTCACTACTCATATGATTTAATTACAAATTATACAGTTTGTTTTTATTAACAAAAATGACAGTGTTGATTCTCAGCAACACCCACATCCACCAGCAACACAACTGAAGAAGAAGGAAATAACATTGCATGTATTGATGAATTATGCACACGCGTAACCATCATACCTGTTTGCCCAACTAACAACAAAGACTGGAATGATGCATGGTAGGTAAGCAATTTGGACCCCGTCATCCAGGTCCGCCAAGCTTACGAGACCAACAGATCCTCTTTTGAGATAATTATGTAATTATTAATGTTTAGTATCTACTTCACCATTACAATTGTATAATAGGCGTTATAACAAGCGCTTATATTTTCTTAAGGGTCAACATTTGAAGCATTTTTCTACCTAATATGGAATGAAGAAAAATCAATTACCTAATCACCCTTTTACAACTGCGGAATGTCTTCTCATTACAATTACCACTCAAACGCAGATAACATATTATTTTCGTCAATGTTCCTTAACATTCGATGGCTAACAAAATGAAAAATATGATATCAAAAGGCAAATTTATGTCACCAACTTTCCATAACGTTACGATTCGAACATATTGTCATAGAATGTTACACTACATCATATCGGTGTAATGGTTCTAAACACGACAATAACAACAATCAATTTAATGAAAATGCAAAAAAGAAAGGGTCGTTGTACTACTTATTCACTTTTATAAAATATGGAATATCTATCCATATACCAAACAAGTTCGTCAACCGACCTTCACCACAATATCACCTTTCTCATTACGTTCATCCATAATATTTAGTTACTCATGTTCACACTAATAAACCATTACACACCATATCAAACACTACAAATCAATACGATGGGATAATTTGAATGAACCCGCGGCAATGCGCGGGCACTTATGCTAGTTTTCTAAAAAGTAAATACTATAATATTATTATCTCTTTTTATATAATTTTAATTTAACTTTTCTTATTTGTAATCATTTAATATAAGTGATTATATTGACTTGAATAGCTTGCAATTATTTCAAATAAAACTAATTCCTTAATTTAAAATAACTCTGAGTATCTTTTCTTAATATCCTGATTATATTGACTTGAATAGCTTTCAATTATTTCAAATGAAACTAATTTTTCAATTTTAAATAACTCTGATTATTTTCTCTTAAGACTATGTGTAGTGGAGGGGCTACAACATGGGGCGTTTTATGTCATGTGGCGCCCAGACATCAAAAGTTGGGTTTTTGTTTTATGGGTGCAATGGTGTTGTAGCCCCTATATATATGTATATATATACGTAAGACACTTTGAATATAATAATAATAAAAGAAAAGGAAGAAATGGCGAGAAGCAGGTGTCTCCCTCCCCCCCCCCCCCCAATTCGCCCATTTGTAGCGCAGGGGGCGGTGTTGTAATCCCTTTATCGCCCCAAAACCATCCAATTTTCCGCCCACTACATACACCTAATATCCTGATTGCAATTTGTTATAGTTTTGTTTACCTTATTTTCTAATTTAATCAATTAGTAAATTAGTACTATAAATTGGATGTGTCTCAATTGTAGAGCACATACTTTACTAGTGAGAGGTGGGGGGTTCAAACCTCACTATCACCAATTTATATGGGAGATATGAGGGATGACCCTGGCTTGCCAGGGTTTGAGTCCTAGTTTCACCCGGTTTTACCGGCTCCTCGCTGTCGTGCCGTTTGGCGGGCGTGGGGGTCGGGTTTTATTCAGTGAATCCCTTAATAGGTGGACCGCTAGGGACTCCATCCGTCCGAACTCATAGCCGGCTCGGGCTACCCGATGTGTTGCGTGCTGCGTGTGATGGTAAAATATATTATGTATTGGAGATTTAAGCTTTGCACAAGATCGTGTTTTAAATTTATAAAAGTGATTTCTACTAAAACTAAACACACGCAAAATAGGCAAGTGTACCTATCGTATATGTAGGATAGTATTGGTAAGAACCAAGTATCGATCCGTGGACACAAATGTTTCTAATAATGAATCTTCGTCTTACTTTAATCAGAGGGTTTAATCATTTTTTAGATTGATTTTTAAACTTTTTATAAAATGTAAATACTTATATCTATAATATATAGGTGACAAGAAGAGAAATTTTAAGTGAGTAATTCAATTATATGAAGGTTTACCAACTAATATCAAGAATCCACTCCATTATTCTTTGATGATTATTAAATAAACATGTGATAAACTTGTCCTAAAAATATATGATAGAATAGTCCCTCATTTCTAAGTGAACATATTCTATGACATAAAAGAAAGTAGCATGCGCATTTTAAAGTCCATCCTTTCCTAATGTCATACTATCACGAGAATGTCAATTTAAGTAGACAAGCAGTTTGGTATAGTAGAACGATTATGATTGACTTCTATTTCTCAAATACCAATCCTAACAACTTCGAGTGGTTGTAGTTAACTAACACAACCTCCCCTTGGTTGATTTAATTAGGTTATAATTACACATTCCTTTAAAATATGATTTCTTTAACTAGCATGATAACCTAAGCAATCGTGTTAACAATGTTATTTCAGAATTATCAAAACTAGAGAAATAGATCATAGCTTATATCTCATCATTTCTAAGTACAACATAAGGATCCATGTTTTATCTTGAATAAGGTATCAGAGTATTCTTTTTACCATTTCTAGTTTCCAAGAACATGAGTTAACATGAATGGTTATAAATCATCAACTTTGATGTATTGAGTTAAAATGATAAAACATTTCTTCATCAATGGATAATTGCAAAATAACCATGTACTATACCAAACTAAATCACATATTTCACATAATCATCAAGTAAAACAAAGCTTCTTCATAGATTATAGATGGTAATTGGAGTTTAGCTCATAATGAGCATTGTTATGAATACAAAAAAAATTAATGATAACAAACACATGATTAAACTAGAACAATCTAACCATATGTGGATGAATCTCCCTTCTTAATGATGATGGATTATGGTGATGTTGATGATGATGGATGATGATGATAACCTCCAAGCCTTCAAACTCCTCACAAGTGTAATGTGGGTGTTTTTATAAGAGAAACCCGTTTAGAGATCTACTTCAAGCACAACAAGTGAGTGAAACTAAAGCCTCAATTTATAGGTGGTCTGGAGGGAGGAGCACTGCCCCGTGCTTAACGAGGCACAGCCCCATGTCCACGTGTCCCAGTTGCATGTTGTCGGATCGTACATGATGACTCACCACGGGGGTGTGCTTCTGGGGCACGCACCCGTGCTTTTTATTGACATGTGCCTAAATTCATTTTGTCTAGTCTGAAGGTGACCACGGCCCCATGGTTGAGGAGGCACGGCCCTGTCTTCAGTGTTTGTCTTTTCTTGTGATCAGGAGCATGGGGGCGTGTTTCTTGTCTTTCTTGTGTTTTCTTCCGTTTTTTGTCTTTTTTTCTTGTTTCTTCGTTTGAGGCTTGGGTTTACCTGAATTTCCATTTTATTATGATAAGTAGCCTTCTGAGCTTTGTTATTTGATAGAAGTTGCAGTTTTTAGAGATTATTTGATGCTGAAAAGATGTATAATTTTATATACATCACTACCTTTAGCCAATGGGGCCACGCACGGAGTACCCGGTGTTATTTAGTTGGTTGTTCCAATAAAAAGAGTAAATTAATACTAATAATTATTTGCTAATTTACAAATTGTTAATTAAGGTTTTCTTTCGAACGACAATTAGTTATTAATTATTAATTAAGTAATTAAGTAGCCTTCTGAGCTATGTTATTTGATAGAAGTTGTAGTTTTTAGAGATTATTTGACGCTGACAAGATGCATAATTTTGTATACATCAAACATCTCCACACTTGAACCTTGCTTGTCCTCAAGCAAGCTACTTATAAATATTCTCTAAAATAGCAAGTTAGGACCATAGCTTCAGATATCCCCAAAAGAGTTCTAAGAAAATGAGAACAAAATAACCAACCTTAAATCATAAAATATATGTAGTGATATATAAAAAGGTGATTCGTTTTTATGAGCTTCCGTTTATGCAAAACGTCACGTTCTCACAATGTTCACTCACACTCGGTTTTATATCTGATCATACCTGTGATGTATATATGTGAACACTTTTAGTCAAAATGTGATATGTGATAAATAAGCTTGTAACAAGTTCAAATCTCCACCTTTGTGAATGGTTGCATAGATCAGAAGGTAATATGGGTTGGTTTTGTGTGAGTAGGGATTTGATATTTTATGGTGGTTCAAGGGTTTAGGTTAATGAGGATGAGGACGGTAAATACAACTTCTGTTGATTGTCGGGAGTCTTAAGATGTCTTCAACGGTTAGCTCCTTTCCTCCAATTACTATTTTTTTAAACCTTGTGACTCTTTTAAGGTCAGATCGTCAAGACTAGTTTTGTCGAGGATGTGGATCAGTACTTCCTCAATCCTACTTTGAACATAACTCCCAACTCTAATGGATCGTTCGGCTTTGAGCCTATTAGCCCCTATCCTCATTGGTTCGGTATATTCATGTTGAGACTGAGTTTGACTTTTTATACATCTTCCTTCGTGGACCAGTTTTTGTATCCTAAGCATTGTTTGTATCTTTTTTGCTCTTCTTTTCATTGTGCTTTTGAAAAATCCACAAATTGGTGGCCTTTGCTTGTCTTAACGCCACTTCTTCCTCACCTCATTGCTAAAGAGAAAGATTCTCTCCCTAAATTCTGGAGGCAACCTAGGTTTTGCAAAATGTATGCAACAAAGGAAATTGAAATCGAAAGAATGCATTTCCAGTTCTTTAGGGCCTGCCGGTAAAAGACCAGTGTTGTATTTTACAAGTGAGAGGGATAAAGTGGTAAGGTTTTGGTTTAGGATTTTTGGGATTTGTAATTTGGAGAATGGTTTGAAGGGATTGTTACAATATTACCTTCTTTCTTATACAACGCTTCGTGTGGTCTTAAAATGAATAATTGCGACAAGTTCTAAATCACACAAACATATGACTCACTCAATGCTTCTTTAAAAAATATTTATATGGCATGAGGTTTATCTCACAGTAACGGAGGGATTGGGTATAAACGCCATACTTTGCACAAATTTGTTCTCATTATTACAAAACTTCTTTTTACTTTTTCACTTTTTTGGTTATAGTAGATTTTTAGTTGGTTATTTGCAAAAAAATTTCTTGGATATGCTTTTGGTTTTGTCAAAATAGTCTTTGTTTGCTACAACAATGTTGGTTATTAAAGAATTTTATAATTAGTTGAGCATGCAATTGGTCAAGTAATTACCCTCCCCATACTTGAATCTCACATTGTCCTCAATGTGAAAAGATTCATAAACAGATTCATAATAAGATTCATATGAAGTATGGTGGGTAAAATGGAAAGGAACTTCCCTATGGGCTAACGAAATTTTAACAGAGCGTCCCCTGTTTTTCGTCCGTTCTCCTGTAAGTTATTATTATTTTATTTATTTATTAAATATATATATATATATATATATATATATTTAACCTATTTTCAATGCCTAGTTTAATCAGGGTCTTGGCCAGACCCTACTTCCAACATGTTCATTGATCTGGGTGGAGGATTAGTATCTCCGAGACGGTCTCAAATGATCCATAGATGTATGGTTTTAATCGATGTCCATTAACTTTGAACTTCTGGCCTTCAGAATTTGAGATCTCGACTGTCCCATAGTCAAAAACTGATTTAACTATGTGTGGACCTGTCCAACGAGATTTCAATTTTCTTGGGAAAAGACGTAAACGTGTGTTATATAACAGTACACGGTTGCAAACTTGAAAATTTTTGTTTCTTTTTAAATGGGCGCCGTGTAAACGTTTAGTCTTTTCTTTGTAAGACCAGAAATTTTCATATGCCAGTGCTCTTAGTGCTTCTAGCTCGTGAATTTGATCTTCCTAGTTTTTACCGGCGGACATTAGATCAAAGTTCACTGCTCTGAGAGCCCAGTAAGCTTTGTGTTTTAGTTCTACTGGTAGATGACATGCTTTGCCATAAACAAGTTTGAAGGGTGTTGTTCCTAATGGGTTTTGTAGGCCGTCCTGAGGGTCCACAAAGCGTCATCTAATTTCTCTGCCCAATTTTTGCGATTCATTCCTATAGTTCTTTCGAGGATCCTTTTAATTCCTCGAGTCAAGGCTTCTACTTTCCTACTGGTCTGAGGGTGATATGGTTTTGCCAAACGGTGGTGAACTCCATTTCATGCTAAGACTTTGTCCATTAGAGCATTGTAGAAGTGAGTACCTCTGTCGCTAATTAGGGCTTCGGAGTACCGAAACGTGAAAATAACCTTTTTCAGAAAACGTGCAACTACTCGAGCATCATAAGTGGGAAGGGCTTGTGCTTCTACCCAATTAGACACGTAGTCAACTGCTACAAGGATGTACTTATTTCCAAATGAGTTAGGAAACGGGCCCATGAAATCTATTCCTCATACATTAAAAACTTCACAAATTTGAATGCTTTTTTGAGTCATCTCATTTCTTGCTGAGATGTTTCCAGCTCTTTGACAAGCATCGCATGCTTAGATCAAAGCATGTGTGTCCTTATATATAGTGGGCTAAAAAAATTCTGCATCAAACACTTTCCTGACTGTGGTGGCGGTACTGTGGTGTCCACCAGTAGGTCTTTCATGGCAGTGTTTGAGGATATCTAAGGCTTCCTTTCCTGATACACACCTACGAACAACCTAATCGGCACGTATCCTAAACAAGTAGGTCGGAAAAGAATTTCTTCCGTTGTTGATGAGTTAGCCCTTTTTCTTAAGATTCCACAAGCTAGATAGTTTTCTAAGTCGGCAAACCAAGGACTTTCATCTTCCTCTTTCATTAATGCCTGAATATTCATGAGAACTTCGTGTGGAAAAATATCATCAATAATTTCCTTATGATGTTCTTCTGAAGCTGGGCATTCTAAGCATGAAAGATGGTCTGCGGCTACATTCTCTGCTCCTTTCTTGTCCTTGACTTTTATGTCGAACTCTTGGAGTAGTAGAATCCATCGGATAATTCTGGGTTTTGCATCTTGCTTGTAGAAGAGGTATTGTATGGCGGCATGGTCGGTGTAAACTATGGTTTTGGAAAGAACTAGGTAGGATATAATTTTTTCAAAGGCAAAAAATACTGTTAATATCTCTTTTTCTGTTGTGGTATAATTTTCTTGTGCATCGTTAAGAGTTTTACTAGCATAGTAAATTATGTGAAAATGTTTTTCTTTGCGTTGTCCGAGTACGGCTCCAACTGCAAAGTCACTTGCATCGCAGATGATCTCGAATGGAATGGTCTAATCGGGTGTAGTCATGATTGGTGCGTTGACAAGTTTGTCTTTAAATATGTTGAATGATTCAACACATTCCTCAGAGAAGATAAATGATGCATCTTTCTTCAGAAGTTTGGTTATAGGTCTAGCAATTTTGGAGAAGTCTTTTATGAAGCGGCGATAGAATCCTGCGTGACCTAGAAAACTTCTAATGGCTCTGATTGAAGTTAGTGGTGGAAGTTTGGATATGGTTTCGATTTTTTCCCTATCAACTTCTCGTCCTGCTTGGGATATCTTGTGACCGAGAACAATGCCTTCTTTGACCATAAAGTGGAATTTTTCCCAGTTGAGTACTAAGTTTACTTCTTCACACCTAGCCTACATTTTGTCTAGGTTTTTCAAACAATGATCGAAGGAGTCTCCAAAGACGGAGAAGTCGTCCATGAAAACTTCTATAGAGTGTTCGATCATTTCATGAAAGATGGCCACAATGCAACGTTGGAAGGTGGCTATATCATTACATAGTCTAAATGGCATTCTTCGGTAGGCGAAGGCTCCATACGGACATGTAAAGGTGGTCTTCTCTTGATTCTCAGGAGCATTGAGAATTTGAAAGTATCTGGAGAATCTATTAAGAAAACAGTAGAACATTTTTCCATATAAACGTTCAAGCATTTAATCAAAGAAAGTGGAAAATGATATTTTCTTGTGGCGTCATTAAGCTTCCGGTAATCAATGCAAACTCGCCAAGCTGTGATGGTCATCATCGGGATTAGCTCGTCCTTCTGGTTTATTACAACTGTCATTCCTCCCTTCTTGGGTACTACCTGAACTGGACTAACCCAAGGTGAATATGAGATTGGGTAGATTAATTAGGCATCAAGGAGTTTGATTACTTCCTTCTTCACCACATCTTGCATGTTGGGATTGAGACGTCTTTGATGTTGGACCACGGGTTTGTATTCTTCCTCCATGAGGATTTTGTGACTACAAAAGGAAGGACTGATGCCCTTGATATCCATAACCTTCCATGCGATAGCCTTCTTATGGTTTTTAAGAACCTTATGAATTTGTCTTTATCTTCTTTAGAAAGGTGAGATGAAATAATTACTGGCAGTTGAGAGTCTTTTTCTAGAAAGGCGTATTCGAGATGGTTTGGGAGTTCTTTTAACTCTAAGGTTGGTGGTTCTTCAACTGATCGTTTTGATTTTTCATTACATTTGGTGATCTCACATACTACTTTTGATGTTTCTTGTTTGTTGTTGATTGTATTGAGATTTCCGTTTCTAAAATGGGTATGGAGATGTTTTCAGTTAAGACTTGTGTTTCGAATGGGTTAGTGATGGAGGAATCTCGCACATAGCAACTCACGATAGAATCGATGATGTCGATACAATATAATGTGTCATCGTGATATTGCGGATATTGCATAAATTTTCCTATATCAAAAGTGATTGCCTCGTCATTGACCCTGAGGGTGAGTTTGCCGGTGCAAACATCATTAATAGCCTTTGCAGTGGCTAAGAAAGGTCTTCCCAAAATCAGAGGTACACTTTTATCTTCCTCCATGTCTATAATCACAAAATCTACTGGGAAAACAAACTTGTCAATTTTAACAAGCATGTTTTCAACAATGCTCCAAGGGTATTTAACGGATCTGTCAGCTAACTGAATGCTCATGCAAGTGGGCTTTGGTTCTCCTATCCCTAGTTTTGCAAAAACCGCATAAGGCATTAAATTAATACTAGCTTCTAGGTCAGCCAGGGCATTGATAATAGACAAATTTCCTATGAGACAAGGGATAGTAAAACTCCCTGGATCGGTTATTTTCGGAGGCAGCTTGCTTTGGAGGATAGCTGAACATTCTTTACTCAAGGTGACATGCGAGAGCTCCTCCAGCTTCTTTTTGTTGGTCAGCACTTCTTTGAAAAACTTTGCATAGCTCGACATTTGAGCAATGGCTTTGACGAAAGGGATGTTAATGTGGAGTTGTTTGAAGAGTTCTAAAAACTTCCCGTACTGAGCTTCCCATCTCTCCTGTTTCAGCCGTCCAGGGTATGGAATAGGTGGAACATATGTTCGGATTGGTTCCTTAGGTTGTACGTGCCTGTTGGGATCAGTCTCTCCTGCGTTTCATCAGGGAATTCCTTCTCCATAACTAGTTCTGAAGTTGGTGAGGCAACACTGGTTGTGCCACTTCTTAATGTAACAGCTTTGGCTACTGCATTAGGGTTTGTTATTGTGTTGCTTGGAAAAGAGCCGGTTGGACTTTCAGACAATTACAGAATCTGAGTTTCTAGATTCTGTAATGATGCTTGTTGACTTTTTAGGTCAGCTTCATGTTTCAACGACACTGATATAATGCTAAATATTTATGTTTCCCTTGTATATTTTAATTAATATTTTAATAGTTTTTGTTTGCTTTTAGTCGGGATTTGTATACTACTAACACTTTTATGTTTCGTAGGCAATGGAAGTTGATTGTGATCAAAAAGGGCAAAAAACGAGTCAAAAAGAGCCAAAACGGAGATCCGGAACGCGTCAGGAAGAAACCGGACAGAGAACTGATTAGACCGGGCCGGTCTAACCGGCCCCCTTATTGGTCGTGCGGCGCCTAGAAGCTGTTGAAGGATTTTTTTTATTTCGTTTTTATTATGTGGTGGGCCTTGTTTTGGGTATTTAAACATCTTTAACTTAAACCTGACAATACCCTGCTGCCACCAGACGAATTTGGAATTTTAGAGAGCATATTTTCGAATCTTGTGGTGATTTTGAAGGCAAGAGAACATTCGGTGAAGAGCTGTAAGGCTCCCGTTCCCAGTGCCTCACTTTAACGTTGGATTTACTCATAAACACAATTCATAATATCAGAGTTAGTAAAAACATCCCCAGAATATTAAAAACATTCAGACTATTATATTACATAACCATCCATTCTTGTCTTAACGAGAATTCTAAACATTTAAACATAAAACATTGTCTTTAAAATAACATAACATTTCTTGAGATTCCAGCTTCTTCAAGTTCATGCCATGTGCTTCCCTTCAAGCAACCTGCCTCATTCTACTCACCTGCGTGCATACTAAAAGTCAGCTACGCTGAGTGAGTTCTAGTTAATCATATGACATACAATCTGTTCACATACTTGCACACGTGCCCGAAGGGGTGTACATTATTTATACTTTACTTTACTTGCATAATTATCCAAACTATATAAAGAGCCTTCCGCCCTATAACCTCACAGATATTAAAAGGGCCTGGTCCCCAACATCACAAATATTATTAGGGTCTGGTCCCTATCATCACAGATATTATAAGGGTCTGGTCCCTATCCTCACAGATATTATTAGGGTCTGGTCCCTATCCTCACAGATATTATTAGGGTCTATTCCCTTTGTATCATGCTACTATAACATATCTGTCCTTTACGTACTTACCTTAATAACACGTGCAATATCAGAAGATCGTTCACGTACTATTAACATATCATACATACATCGTTCATACATCATACATGCTTCATACATACATCATTCATACATTATATATAACTCATATCTTAAGCTACCACCTGTCGGTCCATGCAATATCCGAAGATCGTTCATGCACCGTCAAGCAATCATCATATACAATTCATACGAGGCATACACTTACCACTTAAGGTAAGTGTATTAACTATCACATCGAGTATGCACACAGCCCCGAAAACATAACAAGGAAGTGGGGCTAGACACTCACCTGAACTCGGTTACGTTCACCGTTAATTGTTATTCCCTTCTTGAGCTGTGCACGACTAACTGTATAACAATTACACATATCAATTTAACTATCACTACCCATAACGCGTTTCTAGTTCAATTATTACCCCCAACGAACGGGGGTCCGGGGGCAGCGCCCCTAGCAGCAAGGTTCTAGGGGCGGCAGCCCCTAGCAGGGTCCAAGGGGCAGAGCCCCAGACTGGGGTCGAGCTGGAAAACTATTATATTACATAACCATCGAAAGCGATAACAACAAATTGAAATAAATAGATAGAGGAAAATTATATAAGTAACTTACACATACGATGTAAAGAAAATACTTGTGATGACGACAAAATTCACGCAATTATCGGTTCACACAACAAACGAATCACATGACTTATGAATATAATAATAGATAAGGTTTGAAACCAATATTATAAAATCGATGAGATGAGGTGAGAGTATTGTGAGGATGCGGTGAGTTTGGAGGGTTTGGGTAGCCATGTATTAAAATATCAAAATAAAATTTGTACATGTGACTCCTATTAGATAACTATTAAAACACATGTTCATAGTCCCAATTTCCAACACATTTGTAGAAAATCGGTCATAGGTAGTTTATGATACAAATACGGTACTATTAGAAAACTATGCACATCATCGTGCACATAGTCCCGGTAAATAACCGGTCATAGACCACTTAAAGCATGATGATAAATTGTGTAATAAATAGTGCACTAAACGACAAAATAAGAATAAATGAGTGATTGAACACCATTATAAATAACCATAGTTCTCATTCATAACAAAATTGGAGATTTAATGAAGTCAATACATTATATTTAAATGAAAAGAACTAAATAAAAGAAACGTCTTTTGCGTAGCATGTCTTCATGAAGGGTTAGGCTTAGACTCGGGAACCGTTGATGTAATACACTTGTCCTTGAGTAGCTTGGTCACTTAAGGTTGGTTGGTTGATTGGGATTTGGTTGACTTGAATTGGTTGAATAGGTTGGGCTTGAATTGCTTGGATGGGTTGAGCTTGGATTGGTTGAAGTTGATTTACTTGGGCTTGGTAAGCTTGATATTGAGCGGTTTGGGTCGGGTAGGATTGAATTTGGTTCATGTGTGCGAGTCTTGGGCATGCTTTGCGAAAATGGCTAGGGTCTCCACAATTGTAACAAGCTCTAATAGTTGAGGGTGCTTGAGTAAACGGTTGAGCATAAGGTAAAGTTTGGGGTTGGGTAAGAGGTGAGGTAAATGGTTGCATCATGAGTTGGTTGCGTTCACGACATGCGGTAAAGAGGTGACCAAATCGATTGCAGTGGGTGCATTGTCGACAATTGAGGTTAGGCGAATGGTGAAAGTTACACGTATCACATAATTGGTGGGGTCCTGTGTGGGGCTTCTTGGTGGGTTGGGTTTGTGATTAGGCCAAGACATAGTTTTGGGAATTGGACTTTCTTTTATTTTTGCAGTAGTGGGGAGAGTTGTGCTTGAAGGTTTCGGGCTTAGAAGACTCGAGTTTGGGAGATTCGGGCTTGGGTTCTTTGGTGGGCTCGGATGCAGGCTTATCATTGGGCTTCTTAGAATTTTCCCGCGTCAAGGTCCCGGCCTTAACGTGGTTTTCAGTGAGGGTACCGGCTAAAGTGATAGCATCATGGAGGGTTTGAGGGTCACGACTTAGAACAGAATCTTGTATTTGCATAGGCAAACCCGAGATGTACTTATCAATTGAACGTTCAAGGGGAGTGACCATGTGGGGAATGAGAAGGCTCAGTTCATGGAAACGATCATTGTAGCTGGTGTCGTTACCACTCTCTTGTTTCAAATTCCAAAACTACTCTTCTAACTTCCAAAGCTCATGTTTCGGGCAAAACTTCTTGAGCATGAGTTTCTTGAGGTCATCCCATGGCAAGGCCATGGCAAACTCAGCGCCAAGCGTGCGCTTCTCACCGTTCCACCAATTGAGGGCATTCTCCTTGAGCATGCTCGAGGCGTAAGTGGTTTTCTTGTCCTCAGGACATTCACAATGGAGGAATATGCTCTCCATTTCTTCGAACCATTAGAGGATAATGGTAGCACCGTCAATACCGAAGTATTCGGGCGGGTTGGCACTCTTGAATTATTTGAGGGGGTAAGCAATTGGGTTCAGGGTTGTGGATGATGAAGAAGCATTCACAGTTTGCAATTGAGAGATGATCGTTGGGAGGGCTTCCACGATTCCCTTGGTGATGCGGGAAGACATGCTACGGCCCGAGTTGCTGGTGTGACGGTTACGGTTGATAAGGCGGGAAGAAGACATGCTACAATGACGAAACATGAAAAAATTTATTATGATTTTGGAAAAAGAAAAATTGTATAACTATGTGAAATTTCGAGTTTTGTGAAAATTCATGAGTACAAGATAATTTTTTTTATAACCTTAACTTGGAATATAAAATAAAATTTTAATACCCTTAACTTAGGGTATTGATGAAATTGGTAATTTGAAAAAAAATATTCATAAAAATATATATATATATTAAACAAAATCTCATCGTTGATTTAAGAGTTTGATCATCACATGACCACGTTGATACAATGAGGGTAGTAGATTCGGTTTCATTTGGTGTGATATGCTTTGGATTAATAAGTTCCACACCCTTACTAAACACTCCAGGAAGGCAATCGGGTCTCGCGGTTGATTGAGATTTATGCGCATTGCACTTCCTTAGGCTCGCAAGCCTTGGTGTCAAGTGTTCGGTAAACAAGTGTGTCACTCTTACAGTTACTACATATCCGTCACACGAATCTTCCTCAAGGAGAGGGGAGTGAAAAGACGGGATTTCTTAAGGAATTTCCCATTTAAAATCGTCCTAAAGTTTTGAAAACAATTTTGAGAGTGAGGCATAGCCTCGGATTAAGTGTGTGATATCTTGTACAAGAATAATATTAAATCATCAAATAGTATATAAGCTACTGCAATCAATAATATAATTCAGGGTGCAAACACGTAAAGGCATATCACGTATAGGGACCCTAAGCATGCTACTAGGCCGTTATATCTAACCACCTATCTTATAGCCTTCGGTCTCTGATACCAATCTGTCACAACCCGACCAAAGGCGGAACATGCCGGGGCGTAACGTATTGATTGGACAGTAGCTCGAAAGACACTAATTAAAGTGACACTAATTATTTAATTCATTAATATCAAAACAAGTACACAAATTCAATAAACAGAACAATTACATCATATTTATTATTTGGATAAATATCCTAAGGTAAAAACTAATATCTTCAATCTTGATCAATGCAAATTACTTGTACCTGTAGCATGTATAAAAATAGAGTTTGTCAACACGAATGTTGGTGAGAATACATAAGTTTTAGTTTTATATATATACATAGGGATAAATCACAATTCATATGTAAATGATGAGTATTACAATTCTTATGAAAATGTAAACAACTAAATAGATGCGGACCCGTTCTTATTGATACGAAATCAAAATACTTGGGTAAAGGTATGATCATACTAGATGAGGATGAGATACCAACCACCAAACATAAAATAAACAATTAAGCACATAAAACATTATCATAGAGCATGCAATAATCACGCATAAATATATATCGAATTGTGTTTTGAATAGATGAGGAAATAAAACCATAAGTAAACTTGGATATGGTATACATGCTACCCCCAAAAGTATAAAAAGATGAAAAGGGGGATATGTAAACTCACCTTAATGAGTGGATTAACGAATATGAGGTGAAGATGGAAATTTAAGATAGAAACGGTCGAGCTCCTCGGGATACGTCAACGAGAGTTCCTAGATGTTTAAAGATAATATTGATTTATTATAACAAAATATTAACAAGACTTATAATGAATTTGGGATTTGATTGGGTCTTAAGTACAATTGTGATTTAAAATATCATTAGCTTAATTATCGAAATTTGTAAATAATATGAACTAAAGGGTATAGAGAAATAAAATAGTACGGAATGACATAATGGTTACAAATCGGTTTAAAAGAGTTTTGGAGTGATTTAGGGTTTAAACTATTACTCTTAATATTATTATTATTATTATTATTATTATTATTATTATTATTATTATTATTTAGACTTTTAAACAAAAGACATAGATAATATATATATATAAACTAATTATGAATCATAATTTCAAAAGATAAGAAAACACGAAGCCGGGGGTTCGGTTCATCAAGATGGTGTTTATTTAAAGTTGCATCTCAAGAAAAAGCTTAGGAGAGTTAAAAATAAACTAAAACATAATAAAAATAGCAAACCGGGCCTGGAAGGGCTCGAGCTCGCGCCCAGTCCGGTTCACACGTTAACGTAAACAGTGCTGGCCATCTGAGCCAGCAGGGATGTTGATCAAATAGTGAGTCTGCAAATTAATGAACACAACAGGTTTTTCTTGTTCTTCCCCAATCTGAACCCTAGAGTTTAAATCGGATTAATTCATTGTTGTTTGATTAAATTGTCTTAGGGTTATTGTTAGACGATGATTAAAGAACTTAATGTCTATTTTGATTACCTGGAACATTAACGAATTGATGGTGATCGGCGAGTTAGGGTTTTTCGGCAAAACTTGAGTTTGAAACTGGTCTAGGCGGCTTTGTAACGTGTAATTACGCTAGGGCTTAGCGTCGCGATACGTTGAAGACGGTGTGGAGCAAATGAATTGCACAATGCTCGTGTATTTATGGTGAAATTGGGTCTAGTCAGCCACGAGTTCGTTAGGGACGAATATTCGAATTAATCTGCTGTCAATTAGCCATATGTAACATATCGTTGATCTTGTGATGGACAAGTAATATGCTAACAAATCAAGTCCCGGGATTCACGGATTGGATTGATGCCAGCATTAACGAGAGTGAGGGAGGCTGTTCTTGCGTCGGTGGGAGGGAGAAGGAAAGAAGAAATATATATATATATATATATATATATACACATATATATATATATATATTGCAAATTAATCCCTTGGCTTTAACAGATTAAATAAAGAAGTGTAAAACATGGTTTGGGGCAAAATTGCACATGATTGAAAGTTATTATAACTAATTCAAGTAGTAAACGAATTCGAGTGACGCGTAGATGAAATAAAGACAAAACTAATAGAAGTAAATACTAGTTTGTTCTTTTTAATAGCGACGATCCAAAAGAATAAAAAATTCAAGTTTAAAACGGCCCGGATTTTAAATCCAAAATTGACGAATGTTACAGATTTTACTAAAGCGCTACCTCGCGGGAATTCCACTCCCGTTAGCAGTACATCCTCATCTTCTCGAGGTGTACACCAGGTTAATCTGGATACTACTGTGGCTGCTACTTTGGAATCATTAACGAGAGAGGTGAAGGAACTTAAGACGAAGGTGGATAAGTGTGAGTTTTGTAAAGGTGGACATGGCACGTTGGAGTTCCCGGTGATGAATCAACAAGTCGATTTTGTGGTGGTCAGAATAGGTTTCCCAACAATTACAACAACAACAACAACAACAACAACAACAATCAGAATTGGAACACCTACGAGAACCCAAATCAGAACAACTCCAACTGCCGTCCCGCGGGCGCACCATCTGGCTTCCAAAATTCTTATAATCAAGGACAAGGTCAGTACAATAATAATAATAATAATAATAATAATAATAATAATAATAATAATAATAATAATAATAATAATAATAATAATAATAACAATGTTACTAATGTTCAAAATAATGTCAGGATTCTAATAAAGGAATGGGACGTCTAGAGGAGATGATGAAGCAAATCTTGGAGAGGAATCAAGTTACACAGAAAAAATTTGCTGAACACGATTTGCTCTTCAAGAATCAAAAATCTTCTTTGCTTAACCTTCAAAGGTCTGTTGGTGATATTGCTCGTCGTCTCGATGAAAGGCCTCAAGGACAGTTTTCGGGTTCTACTCAGCCGAATTCGGCTGCTCAATTAAAATAAATTACTACTCGTAGCGGAAGGGTTTTGGGTACCGAGGTTGTTAAAGAAAGGGTTGGAGTTGAAGAAGAGGAAGTAGTAGATGAAGAGATTAAGATGGAGGCTTCGGATAAGTCACAAGTTAAAACACCAATTATTGAGCCACAAGTTGAGAAAAAGCCGGTTGAATTTCGGCCACCACCCGATATTAATATTGCCCATGTTCCTTATCCCGCTCGTCTCAAGAATCAAAAGTACACAAGGGAATATGGGAATTTTCTGGATATGTTCCGATAGTTAAAGATTAACCTTTCGTTTGTTGAAGCCCTCCAACACATGCCAAAGTATGCGAAATATTTGAAAGAATTACTCAAGAGGAAAGATCAGTTGGGAGAGGTTTCGTCTATTCCCCTTAGCAAAGATTGTTCGGCGGTAGTGTTGAATCGTTCCCGGAAAAGTTGTCAGATCCAGGTGTGTTTACAATTCCGTGTACATTCGGAATTGATACGATGAGTCAAGCATTAACATATTTGGGTGCGAGTATTAATCTTATGCCATATACGTTGTATGAGAAGTTGGAGTTGGGTGAGCTTACACCGAATCGTATGTCGTTGTCGTTGGCGGATTGTTTGGTTAAGTATCCGCAAGGTATTATTGAGAATTTGCTAGTGAAAGTTGACAAGTTTGTGTTCTCGGTTGATTTTGTGGTACTTGACATGGAGGCCGACGAGAAGGTTCCCATTATTCTTGGTCGGCCGTTTTTATGAACGGCTAAGGCTCTTATCGATGTGTATGAGGGGAGGATTACACTTCGGGTTGGTGATGAGAATGTTACTTATGATATTACAAAGTCGATGAAGCACCCGAGTGATAATGATGATATTAGTGGTCCATGCCATTCGGTCTATTTTCTTAATTCTTTCATTCCGGGTTTTGACACATGTCTTGATTATATTTGTGGAGCCGATTTAGTCGGGATGGATGTGGATGAAGAGTTGACGGATATTATGGAGGATAGTGTGGAAAAAGTGATAGATGACGTTTCATGCTTGGCGGATATTATGGAGGTTAGTGAGGTTATTTGTGATAAAGAGGTAGAAAAACCCGCTCCGTTGGAATTAAAGGTTCTTCCGTCACATTTAGAGTATGCGTATCTTGACGAGGGCTCGAATGTGCCTGTTATTGTTTCTTCTAAGTTGACGGATGAAGAGAAGTCAAAGTTGGTAGAGGTGTTGAGGATGAATAAAGGGGCGATTGCATAGAGACTTTCGGATATTCAAGGTATTAGCCCCGCTTATTGTACCCACCGGATTTTGATGGAAGATGAGTATAAACCGGTGGTTGCAAGAGATTTTCAAGAAAGAGGTGCTTAATTTGTTGGATGCCGGAGTGATTTATCCGATTTCGGACTCTCCGTGGGTAAGTCCCACCCAAGTTGTCCCAAAGAAAGGGGGATGACGGTGGTTATGAACGAAAAGAATGAACTTATCCCTTCGCATACGATTACCGGTTAGCGGGTGTGTATTGACTACCGGAGGTTGAATTATGATATTCGAAATGACCATTTTCCATTGCCGTTTATTGATCAAATGCTGGAGCGTCTCGCAGGTCAGCAATTTTATTGTTTTCTTGATGGTTTTTCAGGTTATTTTCATATTCTAATCGCGCCGGAAGACCAAGAGAAGACGACTTTTACGTGTTCGTATGGTACATATGCGTATCGTCACATGCCGTTTGGGTTGTGTAATGCTCCGGCTACCTTTCAGCGTTGTATGGTGGCAATTTTTCAGGATATGATAGAGACGTCCATGGAGGTTTTTATGGATGATTTTTCGGTGTACGGTAATTCTTTCGATCATTGTTTGGGTAATCTTGAGAGGAAGTTGAATAGGTGCATCGAGACGAAGTTGATGTTGAATTGGGAAAAGTGTCATTTTATGGTAACGGAAGGGATAGTGTTGGATCATAAAAATTCAAGAGATTATATAGAGGTGGATCGGGCGAAGATTGACACAATTAGTAGGCTTCCTCCACCGACAAATGTTAAAGCTATAAGAAGTTTTCTCTGTCATGCGGGTTTCTACCGGCGGTTTATTAAAGACTTTTCCAAAATTACCCGCCCGATGACCCGATTATTAGAGAAAGATGTCCCTTTTGTGTTCGACAAGGAGTGTTTGAAGGCGTTCAAGTTTTTGAAAGATCAACTCATAAGTGCTCCTATTCTCGTGTCACCGGATTGGAATTTATCTTTTGAGCTCATGTGTGATGCGAGCGATTATGCGGTTGGAGCGGTTTTATGGCAAAGGCGTGAGAAACATTTTCACCCTATTTATTATGCAAGAAAGACGTTGAATGATGCCCAAGATAACTACACCACCACCGAAAAGGAACTTTTAGCCGTTGTGTTTGCATTTGACAAGTTCCGATCCTATCTTGTACTTTCAAAGACCAACGTTTTTACCGATCATGCAGCTTTGCCTTTTATCTTTCACAAGAAAGATGCGAAGCCCCTTCTCATACGGTGGATTCTTTTACTTTCCGAGTTTGATTTAGAGATTAAAGACAAGAAAGGGGCGGAAAATGTTGCTGCGGATCAACTTTCTCATTTAGAGGATCCAAAAATAGAAGAGATTCGTGAGGAAGATATTGGTGATAGATCCCGCATGAGTCGGTTGATTTTGTTGCAGCCGAAAAGCAAGGTTTGCCATGATTCACCGATTTTGCAAATTATTTATCTACCGGTCTTGTGTTGAAAGGGACGATTACGCAACAAAAGAAGAAGTTTTTCCATGATGTTACTCGGTATGTTTGAGATGATCCTTTTCTTTTCAAGATTGGTGGTGACCAGATTCTTAGAAGATGTGTGTCGAAAGAAGAAGGGTTGAATATTCTAAAGCATGTTCATGAAGGTTTATCGGGAGGTCATCATGGAGGGCATGCCACGGCCCAGAAGGTATTTGATAGTGGTTTTTATTGGCCATCGATTGTAAAAGATGCGGTAGAATTTGTTAAGACGTGTGATGCTTGTCAACGCACCAGAAATATATCATCAAAGAACGAGATGCCTCAAAACCCCATACAAACTCTTGAAATTTTTTATGTTTGGGGCATCGACTTTATGGGACCATTTACCGTTTCTGGTGGTCACATGTACATTTTAGTGGCGATAGATTACGTTTCCAAGTGGGTTGAAGCCCAAGCATTGGCCACAAATGATGCTAGAGTTGTTGTGAAGTTTTTAAAGAAGTTGGTTTATCGTTTCGGGACTCCACGGGCGATTATTAATGATTGAGGTACTCAATTTTGTAATTCCTTCATGGAGAAGGCATTAGCTCGTTATGGAGTTACTCATCGCACCTCTACCACTTACCATCTGTAAACGAATGGTCAAGTCGAAAATGATAATAGAGGGGTGAAGAGAATTTTGGAGAAGACGGTGGGAATAAGTCGGAAAGATTGGTCAGAGAAGTTGGATGACGCACTATGGGCATTCAGAACCGCGTACAAGACACCGTTGGGTATTACACCGTTTATATTAGTTTACGGCAAAGCATGTCATATTCCCGTTGAGTTAGAGAACCGGGCTTTTTGGGCGTTGAAGACGGTAAATGTTGATCTTACTGAGGCCACAAGGAAGAGGTATTTTCAAATTCATGAGTTAAAGGAGCTTCGTGATGCGGCGTATTCTCGATCGTTGGATATCAAGGAAAAAGACGAAAGTGTTGCACGATCGACGTTTAAAGGGAGGTAAAGACTTCAAGAAAGGTTATAAAGTATTATTATTTAACTCTCGTTTGAAGTTATTTGCAGGTAAATTGAGATCCAAGTGGACAGGACCATATTTGGTGAAGGAAGTGTTCCCGTATGGAGCGGTGGAATTAGAGAATCTGGACAATGGAACTTCGTGGAAAGTGAATGGGCATCGTTTAAAGCATTATCTTGGAGGTCCGGAGGATTCAATTGAGGTGGAGGAAAATCCTCTCGATCCATCGAACTAAATCATCAACGGGGTTCTTGAGTGAAAACTCAAGTGTAGATTTTGTATAATTTCTTTATTTTGTTTTAATTTCTTTGAGTCACTAACTTTAGTTTTTGTAGTTTCTTTATGTTGTCGAGTCGTTTTCAAGGAATCATCATCATAATGAGAGGATTTAGTGAGAATTCGAGGGATGCCAGGTAAGTTTTGCACGTATAAATAACATAAAATGGGCATAGGAAAAAGTTGGTAATTTTCTAAAAAAATTCTAAGGCAAAAAGGCTTCCAAAAAACGAAAACTTTCTATTAAAACACCCCGTCGCGCGCGCGACGGGGTTCCTTTTGTCCCTCTGTTCAACGCGGCCTAAAAATGTAGCACAGAGAGGCGCCGCGCAGCGCGGCAAGCCCTCACCCTCTGATCGCGCGGCGCCTAGGGTTCTAACAGATTTTCTTTGTGTTTTTTACCATATTATATCACTTTTGCATCACTTTTTCAAAACCCCTCTTTCATCCTTACTCCAAACCCACAAAAATACACCTAATCTTCACCAAATCCATCATTTTTTCACCATTTTGCTTCAAATAAACCTCAAAATCACCCTAATATCAAACCCACCATTAATTTTAACCAAATCTTCACTAATCTTCTCACTTGCAGACACCTAAGTTCTTACTTTTTTGCAAGTTTTATTTGGGTTTACACCACTTCAAGGTATGATTTCTTGTAATTTTTGTACTCTTTGTATATGTTAATGTTAGTTTTAGCTTTGATTTTGGTTACTTAGTTGTCGGGTTTTGTTAAAATTAGTTGTATAAGTTAGTTTTTGGGTGCGGTTTGGTATGGTTTGGTAGTTTATTTGAGTTGTTGGGTGCGGTTGGTTGAGTTGGAACTTGTTGAAAAATTTATTTTCACGGTTGCGGTTGGATCGGTTTGGGTTCACCGAGTGTATCTAATGTTAGGTTATAGCTTGGGATGTTGGACATTGATGTTTTACTGGTTAAAAACGAGATGGAAAACATTTTTTATGCAATATATATTTTACCAAAGTGTGGTTTTCCACTCGTTTTCGACTCAATTTTTCGAGTTGTTGAAACTTGGGTTTAACTGGGACAATTAAAGTGCCGGGAGGAGGTAATATTTATTGAGTCGGTTGAAAGTTTTCGGGTTTTTGTAAACTACTTAAGTGTTTAAATAATAGTTTTTCCGTTAGCTTTTTGTGAAAAATATAAACCGCTCGCATGTACTCAATTGTCATTCAAATGAGTCGGTTTGAATTATTTTGTAACCCGGATTTCCAAACTTAATTTATTTTCAGTTTTTAATATAAAAAAATCCGAAAATTCAAAAAATATTTTGTTTATTCTTTTCAGTTTATTTACTTACTCCCATTGTTTGTTTGCTTGTTAATTGTTTTTAGCATGTCAAAAGAAGCTGGTAAACGGAAAAGAGGCCCGGTTCCGCGTCCGCGAGGCGAGCCGGACCCGGTGGTTTTTATGGAGTCGAGAACTCGTGTGATTGAATACTAAGATTGGCCGATAGTGGCGAGAATAAAATCTCCAAATCATATTGATAGTTCGTTGCTTAAGTTTGAGGAGAGTTCACAAGAATACATTAAAATGAATAATCTCATAAATTTGAATCTTCTCACCTTTAAAACGATTGATTGGGATTTGTTAGACGCGATTTGTCAAAGAAGGCGTATGGCGGAATTGTTGGGCCCGAAGTTTAAGGCTATGTTATGTCTCGAAGCATGTTTCAATATAAAGATGGTAATTTTGATCAAAAGGATGCGGTTTCGTTTGCGTTGGGAAGAGAAACGTATGAGATGACTATAGCAAAGTTTGCGGTTGCAAGTGGGTTTTATACGGAAGATGAAGTGGAAGAGTCGGGTTTTATGACGAGCATACGATATGCGTTTACGGGTAAGCAACCGGTAAGTTTTGGTAAGGATGAATTAGCTGCGTTTTGGGATAAGATTGCTATGTGTTCGTTCTCAGGATCGATGGTGAGCTTGGATATTCGGGATCCGGTGCTTCGTTTTATTCATAGGATTCTGGTGAACACGTTGATTGGTCGTGGTTCGGTAATAACAAGGTTAATTGGTTGGATATCTTTTGTTTGTTGGCGATGGTAGAAAAGGTACCGGTTAACTATGCAAGTCTTTTGGCATGGTCTTTCCACCGGGCGAGACGTGGTGGAATTAAACAGAGGTCAAAGATTGATATGGGCCCATATATCACAATCATTGCTCGAAATTTGGGTGTGTGTTCAAGAAATTTAAACCGGAATATTTGAGAATGAGGCCCGGAAGAGAGTATGTTGGAGTTAAAGACTTGAGAAATGCGGGTATTTTAAATATGAGTTACCCGTTAGTGTGGGAGGATGTTAAGATGGGTCCACAGGTTCATCCACCGCCGAATACCGAGGCTGCTGCGGCTATGCGAGCCGGTTTGCCTACACGTCATCAGAGGCCGCTACACAGATTGAGAGGCCGGGTGTTCAGTTTCCGGTCAAAGAGCCTCGCCCCGAGACTATTACTGTAGAGTCATTGTATGATCGGATGGAGTCCGGTTTTGATCAGATTAAGGGTTATGTGACTGAGCAGCATGATGAGTTGAGACAGATGATGCGAGAAAAGCAGTAGATGATAATGGCGAATCAGCAAAGGCAGGATGATCATATGAGGTATTTGATGAATGGGTTAAGGATTAGTTTGACTGCTTCTCTCCGACAGCCGGATGTTGCGGGTCCGAGCGGGTTGAGTGCCCCGGGTGGTTCGGGGTATGGTTATGGAGCGCCGATTTACCGTCCGGATGATCTGAAATTTGATAATGCAGAGCCATTTCACTATTATGAGGAGGAGTCAGAGAAGGAGGATTGAGCTTGGGATGACGAGTCAGCATGGGAATACACATCTTTTAGGATGTTTTTATTTTATTTTTTTATGATGTTTTTATTTCTATTTGGTCTGTACTGATATTATTTTAGACTTTTTGGTCGGGTTTGGAGGGTTGGAGTTTGGTGGATGTTAAGACTTATAGGTAACCTTTATTTCTAGATATTGTTTTTGATGTTACTTAGGTTTGTTGATGGGAGAGACCGTGTCCGTTCAAAAAGAGAGAATGAGTTGCTAAATCATGTTGAACGGTCGGAAAGGAGAGCACCCATGGAAATAGACTGGCACATTGACAGTCTCGCATATTACCAGCTAAGTCTTTTCCATTGTATTTTGTTTTTATGTTTTTATTTTTATGTTTTTGTTTTTATTTCTTTTTAGGTTTTTTCTTTTTATTTATATAATTTTAGCTTTTGTTTTTTTTTTTTTTTGAGTCGTGTTTCCCGTGCCCGCGTTGAGGATAATACAAAATTTAACTGTGGGGATGGGACACAAGTGCTTAAACTAATTTTAGTTTTGTTTTGTTTTCGTTTTCGTTTTCGTATTTGAGTTTTTAATATAAAATAAATAAATAAATAAATAAAATTGAAAAATGTTTTAAAAATGTCCCTTTATTCTAGTTTTTTGCGTTAAAGTGGGAGATGATGTTATTTATCGGAAAACGGATTTTCAAACTACTAATAATATGAGATAAATAAAGAAAATGCACTTAACTTGGGATGTGTCGGTAGGCTCAGCCTTGAGAATGAAAGAACAATTTCATAAAATGGTTAAAACGGAAATCTTTTGTGGGTAAGCGTTTTGTATTTGGAAGATAAGTAATGAAAGGTCGGGTCATACTCAAGCCTCAATTATTGGTATGAAAAAGTGGAAATGTTTTAAAATTTTAAAAATTTGAATACGTTATCATATGATGCTTAGGTAGGTTTAACGCTAGAGTATGCCGTGTAGCCTGTGATATAAATCTTATACTGCTAGTTTAGTGTTTTACACCTCATTGGCGTATGGTTTTATAACCTTAAATCTTGTATGATGGGATGCTTCGGGTCCGGAGACCATGGGTCTGTATGCAATCTTTTCATCTGGATATTCACAATTCGTAAGTGGGGTTGTGGATATTTAAATAAAGCTAAAAAGAGCAAACCCTCATAAGTCTTTAAACATGATCACAAAAGTACAAAAGTACAAATACACTACAGACTTGATCATCCACGCTGTTAGCCATGTGGGGTCCCCTTGCTCGCGTCTCACTACCATTAAGAAACGGACCACAAGGGATACGCTACATGTAAGCCCTACAGATGAAATTTTGCATACTCACCTATGGTGATGGTTCGGTGTATTGCTTGATAACGGGGGTATGTCATGTTGTGGGGAACACTAGCTATTAATTAATTGTACCTTAATTATATCTAATGGCTTTTTGGTAGACTTTGATGCTTAAATTTAGGTGGATAAACAATAACCTTGGTCGTCTTAACTATTCATGAAAAAAATAGAGCAACAAAAGTTTTAAATCTGCTAATTTTGAGGTTTAAGTCAAGTTGGGGTGGTCTGGTCCGGTAAAAGCTGAAAATAAGAAGGTATTAATTGTGTAAACCACTGAGTAATATTATTGTTGGATCTTATTTGTCCCGTAAAGATTAAGGTATGGGTTTAAGTGGACAACAATATCGGTGATCGCGGTTTTTGCGTTTTCTGAGCTTTTAAAAATTATCCTATGTGTTTTTAAGACAGTATTTTCCGATTCTGATCCAACTGTATCAAACTTTTCAGGGACGAAAAAAACTAAGTGTGGGATATTTGATATAATGCTAAATGTTTATGTTTCCCTTGTATATTTTAATTAATATTTTAATAGTTTTTGTTCGTTTTTAGTCGAGAGTTGTATACTACTAACACTTTTATGTTTCGTAGCCAATCGAAGTTGATCACGATCAAAAAGGGCGAAAAATGAGTCAAAAAGAGCCAAAACGGAGATCCGGAACGCATAAGGAAGGAACCGGACAGAGAACTGATCAGACCGGGCCAGTCTGACCGGCCACCTTATTGGTCACGCGGCGCCTAGAAGCTGCTGAAGGATTTTTTTATTTCGTTTTTATTATGTGTTGGGCCTTGTTTTGGGTATTTAAACATTTTTAACTTAAACCTGACAATACTCTGCTGCCACTAGACGAATTTGGAGTTTTAGAGAGCGTATTTTCGAGTCTTGTGGTGATTTTGAAGGCAAGAGAACATCCGGTGAAGAGCTTTACGTTCAAGATCGAAGACTACGGGTTTTATCGCCTTTAATCTTTCGTTTCTTATTATTTCACCATGTTTTTAATTTTACTTCTTTTGTTTGATTTAGACTATATGATGCTAGGCTAAACCTTATAAACTACCTAGGTCCTGATGAACCTTAGTTCGGTTTGATTTTGTTTGGGATTTTGTTCGTTATGGATTTTATGTTCTAAGTTAATTGTTGAATTTGATTTAATTGATGAGTTTGATTGTTTGGTTTTGTTTACTTGGATTTATTGTTTCACATTGCCCTTGTTGATTGTTTCATAGGATAGGGTTTTGTTAGGTAATTTACTGTGTGTTCTTGTTAGTATAAAATGTTTCAATTAAAATTCAAACACACAAACCGAAACAAAACATGAAACAAAATACGAAACAAAACCAAATCACATACGACTTATACGGAAAAACAAAACAAAAACTTGAAACAACTATACTTGTCGTCTTTCACAATCTCCCAAATTCAGAATCATCAATCCTGTTTTTCAACCTTGGGGATCAACAACTTTGGAATCATATTTTCATCTGGTTCAGCAATCTTGATTCCTGTACGTCCCTTATTGGAGGAAGCAACCTCAATTTCATCGACACCATAAACAGAGTAAAGGTTACGTTTAGTGGGTACGCTATCTTCACAAATCTTCTTTCCCTTGACTTTATTGATAACAGAAATTCGGGTCTCACTGTCAACAGTAAATGAGGCAGAATCCTAATAGTTATACATCCAAAAACAAATCAGTAAGTTATATTCATTAAATGTATAACATAATAAGTTTGTTGCATACCTTAGAGAAATAGAATTTTGTGAATGAAACCCTGACTTACTCCCAAATTGTATTGACTCGGATTCTAGAGGCTAATTTGAAATATAAAAAAAATATTAAAGGCTAACTCAATATAAATGACAAATGATTACATAAATAAAGTATTTAAAAGTAATTGTTTATACACGATCAGCATTAGCCTTCTTGTCCAGGTCTTGTATAATGTTAGGATCATTTGTTAACTTTGATATTGTGTAATACGACTTATTTTTATCCAAGTTATAGTCAAACGCTTCAATTTTGAAGGCAAACTTTCGTTCAAGCAGCACGTTCAACTCCTTGGGATAAAGTTGAAATGGAGCCTCCTGTTAAAAGTATTAACTACAATTTGATATTATTTTTTATTAATCAACACGTACATTTTCTTTTTTATCAACCAAATACTTAGCAGTGTGCTTTAACAGCTTGAAAGCATCTCTGCCAAACATAGTTAAAGAAGCAATCCTGGTGTGATCTTGAACTCTGATAGGAATTCTGAACCTGAATAGGCAATTAAAACAATTAAAAACATGTTAATTAAAAATAATTGTTCCAAATAAACTGTAAAAACTTTGTTACAAATTTACCTAGGAACAACTACAACCGGATCAGAGTTGCAGTTGGAATTTGCACACTCATACTCCGGTTTGCAATCAGCTTCAAAGGAAGCACCGGTTTCTTGGTTTTCAGCATTAACCGTCATAGAAATGACCTTAAATTTACATCTTTCACTCGCATAATAGTACCATAGAGTGTCCAAACTTATTGCCTTGATAGTACCAACCACAATAACATTTTTGGGCTGCAATATGTATCAAGGTTAAACATTTTATTATAAAAGAAATAGATGCTATCAGTTATCAAAAGCAAAGCAATTAGTTAACCTTGTTAATGTCGGTGATATCAGCAACAAACTTGAAATCATTGTCAATTAGGAATTCATCACGAAGAGTTGACAAAATTGAAGATCCTACACCATGTTGAGTTGATGAGGTATTTTATGGCTCAACATCTCCAAGGTACCTGTTCAAATATATATATCTTTAGACTCATCAAACTAAAATTTGTATGCGGTATAGATTAATATTTTTCACCTTTTCATAGTCTCTTCAATATCGCTATTGATGAATAGACGAGACACGGTATAAGCATTGTTAAGGTATGCTTTATCTAACAAAAAAAGGGTAATCATTTATTATTGTAACATATAATGTGTAATTTAAATAATAATAAAACATAAACACATACTTTGTAGAATTTTACGACACCAAACTAAAGTATTATAACAACATGTGTTTCATTTTTATTGTTAGTCAAATAAGAGTTCAACTACGATGCATATTGATCCCATAAAGTTACATTTAGTTGTCGACCCCTCAAAATAATAAATTTATAAAATGGAACATAAAATCTAAATAATAAATTTGAATAAACTAAACTACTTACTCCAAATCCACAATTCTTAAGTTCATGCGTTTACTAACATTACCGGTTCTTGTGTTGGTATTTTCAATGCCATAACATTTTTTAATATAACCAATAGCATCTAAAAAAATTGTTATTGAAACTATATTAAGAGATGAATAATATGTTATAGAGTTTGATACATACCAATGGTTACATTATCAGGTAGCCTCTTTTCTTCTATATATTGAAACAATGCAAAATTGAAATCATAGTAGGACCCAACAAAGTCTTTGCAAAGTAGAGCAGTAGTGTAAGGTTGGAATCATATCTTATTGGAGTTATCCACATATTTCAACTTGCCACGATTGTCATCAAGTGTTGGCTTTCTTATTATTAAAGACTCCTTCTCTCTTAAAAATGACCTAAACTTTGGCAACCATTTCTTGAGACATATTGCTTGCATTAAATTACCCTGCAATAATGAAATTAAAACAAATATCAAATACAACACTTATACTTATATATTATTAATATATATCCAACTATAAAAAATGATATATGTCATTTTTTGTATTCATACCACCTCGTCAACAACAATCGTTTCAATGGCATAAACTTCATGAGGTTTATACAAATCAGGCTTATTCCATAGGCATACAATCCACACTCTGATCATGTAATCGTCTTCCAGCACACTTAAGTCCTTCAACATTGTTGCCTTAGTTGCGTCCATCACAAATCTGTAAAAAAGTTAAATTATCTCAGTAGAATACATAAAGTGTTTCAAAAAGCTAAAAACAAAATGAAGAAAAGGTCATAAAAATACCTTTGATCTTTGGCTGATGAAAATAAACACTTTGAGTGCAAGGATGAAGTAATACTACTGATCATTGTTAGTATTTATAATAATCAAAGAGAAGCTGTGTATAGGCTTTGTAAGGAAAGTTAATAATTATAATTACAATAAAAAGATGAAAAGATCATAAATATAATTGTATTTTTCGTTTATTTTGAAATTGAGCTATTATTAACATAATTAACACATCTCTTACGGTTGTTTATACATTGTACACCAATAGTATCACATAAATTTTATATTTGTTATGATCATTAACATAATTAACA
The DNA here is from genome assembly GCF_021521415.1 of Bidens hawaiensis. NCBI lineage: Eukaryota > Viridiplantae > Streptophyta > Magnoliopsida > Asterales > Asteraceae > Bidens > Bidens hawaiensis. The sequence goes on along the minus strand of NW_027505085.1, from coordinate 133,696 downwards.
CATAGATATATAAGGAATGAAAGGAAAGCATAATAATTGTAATTAAGAAAATGTCAACTACCTCTAAAATCAGTAGAAATTATTGGACATTAAAAAAATTACGAATGATGAGTTATTATTATGTTTCTTACCATAATACTAAATAGTTTGAGTATAAGTTATGAATTATTATTATTTGTTATATAAAATGTAACCAGATATAATAAATGTTTACGTTTTGACATAATTGTGCATAATTGTATTTAGTTGGATTTATGTACAATGTATAAACTATAAGAAACAATTACAATTTCTATCAAATATAAACCATATTTGAACTCTAAACATAAGTCACATGAAGAAATCATAAAATACTTAAAATTTAATCGTCACAAGTTACATAGAAAAAGGCCAAAAACCAAAACTAACATGAAAATACATAAATCACATAAATTAAGAAGAAAAATAAACAACCAATATTTTAATAAGTATGTTAGTTAAGTAAATATTAAGAATAAAATATATTTTTTTTGCCTCCTATACACAGCTAAAAGTAATCATTGTTTATTATATATTTAGTTATTAAATTAGTGGTCAACTCTAATTAGTGATTTCCCTAAACTTATGTACCAAGAATTAAGACTCATATATATATTGTTTTGACTTATTTCTTCTATGGAAACGAAATTTCAAATTATTATAAAATTAGTAGTCAACTCTAAGTAGTGAATTCCCTAAACTTACGTACCAAGAATTAAGACTCGTATATATATATAATAGTTTTTATCCCCGTATTATGGGGGCTGTTTTATGTTATTTGTTTTTAGTATTTATATATTTTTTGAGTTTTAATTTTATTTATTGTATGTAAGTTAAGAATATACTTATTGTTTGATGATAAAAGATTTCACAAATAAATGATGTTATAACCCGGTTTAAAAGCTATATGAGTTATATATATATACACACACACACACTTATTTCTTCTATGGAAACAAAATTTCAACATCAATTAATAGTTAATAACTTCCCTTAACTTATGTACTCTAATAATTACTTTGAAAACTAATATACACTAAATACTTAATATTTAATCATGACAAGTTACATAGAAAAAGGCCAAAAATCAAAACTAACATGAAAATGCATAACATCACATACATTAAGAAGAAAATTAAACAACCAGTAAATAATTTGATAATTAAGGTAAACGGAGGTCATTGATTAACCTTATTTTGTCACCTCGGTAAAAATATTTTCATTAATTATAATGACATCAGCAGCAAGAATCAACCCTTTGACACTATCATCAACATCAGGTTCACCATGCATGAGTGGAGGTATAGAAACTTCAATATAATCATATGTAAAAACTATCAACATGAATATGCCTTCTGAAGGTTGAAAATAAAATACCAGAAAGTCCATATAGTTCATAGACATAGCATCTACAAGATGCTTCCATCCACTGGTAAAATAGTAACTTCCTTTGATCATTTTGATGATCACTTTGGAATCATTAGCATCATTTGCACGTATAGTCAAATCTTTTGTTGGCAGACTTGATTTTAAAATGTTGATCCACAAATGAAGATGGCAGCATCTATATAAAAGAAAATATGAAAACTTAAATAGATGAATGAAAATTAATAAAATATCTAACACAAAAATATTAATTAATAATAAACATACCAGATAATCTTTGTCTGGATGGCAAGTGTAGAAGGAATTGCCAATATCGTCCGACCAATGGTCACGATAACAATTCATTATAAAAGTGGAATCATGAAGATAGCGGAACACCAAGATAACTTCAAAATTTAAGTAAATACAAACTGCCACTTGTTTCCATATACCAATAATACGAAAACGCTTCCCAGCTAACTTTACAATTAAATTCCACTGCTGACCGTTCAGTGTTCGGATTGTTATCGGCCCAATAGGATAGTTATACTGATTGGTTAAGTGTGCATATCTAGTTGGTAACTCCTAAATTAAATATAAATATCATTAATCTACAACTTATCTAAAAAAATAAAGCATACTTTGAACAATAATAATAATAATAATAATAATAAAAATAAAGTATATAATTTTAATAAAATTCAAAGATCCATAAATATGAATATGATTATTCGCTATTATATTCATCATATTCTTATGTTTTTAAATTAATCCAACTTTATCACTTACTATTTTTATTCTTTAACAATATTCTATGACTTAGATAATTTTTTAACAATATCATTCAACATATTCATTATTCTTATGATTCATAAATTGGGAAAGAGTTTAAACATTATGTATCCAGATTCTATCACCTACACTATAATTCATAACTATAAATATGATTACCATTGTTGTTTTTCATTTATATTAAGAGTAGCCTAAAACAAATAATAAGAGAAAAAGTAAGTGAAGAGGTATGTACCCGCCTCAACACCGAGCGAGGCGGGTCAACCCACAAGATATAGACAAGAGGCTTGAAATCAAGATATTATGAAGGCACAAAGCCAAAACCTATGCGCATGGCGCATATCATATATGCTCACGCATATCACATATGCTCATGCATCACATGCTCAGGCATCACATATGCTCATGCATCACATATGCTCACGCATCACATATGCTCACGCGTATCACATGCTTACGCACCATATATGCTCACGCATATCACATCTGCGCGTGGCGCATCCGCGCGTGGCGCATATCACATGCTTGTGCATATCACATCTGCGCATGAAACATCTGCGCGTGAGAATAAAGAGAAGACCTCGCGCATCCTCAGGATAGGCGCATATCACACATGCACATAATCAACCTCGTCCTTACCCAAATCAGGATAAGGACAACCTTGATTGTGCACGTCAGACAACCTTCCAGAAGGTATCTTTTTAAGGAATAAGAATATGCTGATGTTGACAGCTGCCAATGAAAGGTGGACAACTCAGCAAAACCCATGTGCTACCACGTGATTGCACATGGGTCGGAGAATAATCAATGAAAAAGCACCAGGTGTCCCAAGGACACGTGGCGCAAAGCAATTGAAGGAGGCCAAAAAGGCCCTAATTAGGTCTGAGCCCAATCATTGGAAACCCTAGCACTATAAATACCACATCAACTCCACAAGGAGAGGGACACCCTATTACACAATATTCAGCTATATTAAGCAATACACTCCAATTTCCTTACTCTCGGATTATTATCTTCTCCTACAAACTCTTATTCTCACACCGGAGGGTTACCCCAAAGAGGACCCCTCTGTCCCTTTCTGAGGGGTAAGTTTACGGTGCTGTTCATTTTGTAGGTGGAAGAATCCAGATCCCAGAGAACCATCGGTGAAATAGCATATTCACACCCGAGGAAGTTGATCGTCTACTAGCGAGTCGATCTACGTTTCTTCATTGGCAACAAAATCTCATCAGATCTCTAAAAAAAAAAAAAAATTTCACCATGGTTTCTGGTGTTCGTAACAGCGATCAAGTTCTGGAGGATATTGAGCATGAGGATGTTTATGAGGGACAGCAGTTTCTGAGGGTGCCGCGTGATTCTACGCGCACCACCAGTAACCGTCCCTTCATCACAACTCCTCATGGCCAGACTGAAACTCCTCCAGACGATCTCACGTTCCAAAATCTTACCGGCGAGAAACAAAAAGGACCAATGGGTCCAGAAGATGAAACCAATGACCCTAAAGAATGGCTCATAAACGAGCAACGACGTCTAATGGACAAGTACAATGAGCTGGTCAAACACAAAAAGTTAGCCGACTTAACACAAAGGCAAGCGTTTGATAAGCAAACTGTCCATGGAACAAAAAGGGCGCGCGCGCCGGAAGATGGTCACTCCGTTCACACTGAACACGCTGAGTTTAGTGATGAAGAAGTGCAAAGCATGAGGAAGACGCGAGATACTCATGCAGGAGGCTCACAGCTACGCGCGCACATGAACATGGCGCCTGGAGCCAAAGCCGATCTGGATCTGCACACACCGTACAGCCCACCAGTGAGAGGGCAAGTGGACGTAACCACACCGTACAGGCCAGCCATCTTAGTGAAACATTCAAAATTCACTGAGCGCATCGCGAAGGCCCCCATTCAGCACAAAACCAAGATGCCAAGTGGTTTGGGCAAATATGACGGCACAACAGATCCAGACGATTTCTTACAAGGTTTTTACAACACTGGAAACCTAGAAAGCTGGACGATGCCAACATGGTGTCACATGTTTGCTCGTTGCCTCACGGGCGCGGCGCGTGTCTGGTTTGAAAGCTTGCCGACTGGGCAAATCGATGGGTTCGAGGAACTATTGGAAAAGTTCCAAGCTCACTTCGTACAGCAGCGCAGACACACGCGCGACCCTGATGACATCATGCACTGCGTGCGCAGGAATGATGAAACGATTGAAGACGACATAACTCGTTTCAATCAGGAGTCTCTGGCAATCGGAGGTATCACTGAGCAACTATTGCGCGTGGCCTTTATACAAGGCGCGCGAAGTGATCAACTCCGCCGAGCTCTCGTGAGCAGAGATGGCATGCCCACCACTTGGGCCAAGCTAATGGAAGCATCGCGAGTCTTCGCGAGAAATGAAAAACAAATTGCCCAAGATAGAGCGAGAGAAAGAGGGCATCAAGCAGAGGCACCGCGCAACAACGAAAGAAGGGGCAAACAGAACTCTGTATGGTCCAGGTTGCAACCAACCAGTTTTTCTTCCGCAGAAAAGCAGGCGCAACCAAGCTCATCCCAGCCCCAAAAAGACGTTCGTAATCGCGGGGAGGGTGACAAGAGGGAAGGCGGCAGAGATCCTAACAGGCCTCTGCCAAGAATATGGACTCCCCTAACTAAAACGCCTTCACAAGTGTTAAGCACTGAGAATGTCCAGTTCAAAAGCCCCAAGCCACTACACCACAAGGGACCATCAAACAGTGGCAAGTATTGTGAGTTTCACAAGTCCACAGGACACAACACTGATGCATGCCACCACTTGAAGGATGCAATTGAAAAAGATGTGAAATCAGGCAAGCTGGCTCACCTGGTGAAAAACTCAAGACCAGAAAATGAACAACCAGAAGGAGCCTCTGCCAGTAAAAAGTTCAAAAGAATCTGTGTAGCCGAGGGAGGAAGGCAAGGGCAAGGATCAAGAAAGAGAAACGCGCAAATCCAAGAAGATTGGCGCGAGCAACAAGTAATCTTCCCAAGAATCAGGGGAGGCCCTTCCATCAGCAGTCCTCTTGTCATCACTACACACATTGCTCATTATGAAGTGTCAAAAGTCCTAGTGGACACTGGCAGCGAATCAGACATCATGTATGAGCAATGTTTCAGGAAGTTGGATCCAGCAGACCAAGCAAGGCTTGAAATTGTGAATGCACCAATCTCTGGTGTTTCAAATGAAATCATTCATCCCCTAGGTCAAATACAATTTGAACTAACTATGGGGGATGAGAAACACAAGCGAGCCGAAGTTGTCAACTTCTTGGTCTTGCCCACCACTTCATGCCACAATATGATCTTGGGTAGGGGAACGATTGCCCAATTCAACGCCATACCGTCGCCAGCGCACGGCGCGTTGGGGTTCCCAACACCAGCAGGTGTAACTTTTGTATACCGAGATCATTTTTGTGCAGTGACAAGTACTCCGCAGGAAGGGAGAATGAAACTTCCAATGGCAGACAACGCGCCAGAGGAATGGATTCTCAACCCAAAAATTCCCGGAGCAGACAATCACAATTGGCGCTACGATATCAAACGACACGAGGTTGAGAATGAAAAGATTGCTCACAGCATATATGTCGGTCTTCGCGTGGCAACACTCTGATATGACTGGGGTTCCGCGAGACCTGGCGCAACATTCTCTTAACACGTTCAAGTCTGTAGAGCCAATTGCTCAAAAAAAGAGAGTCATGGGGGATGAGAAGGCGAAGGCCATGAATGAGCAAGTTGAGGATCTACTGCGCGCAAACATCATCCGCCCGATACGATGCCAGACATGGGTAGCCAATCCTGTGATGGTAAAGAAAAGTAACGGGTCGTGGAGGATGTGCATTGACTTCAAGGACCTCAACAAAGCATGCCCAAAAGATTGTTACCCCCTCCCAAACATCGACGCAAAGGTGGACTCCGTGGCGCCATTCAAGCTCAAATGTTTCCTGGATGCCTACAAGGGCTATCACCAGATTCAAATGGCAACACAAGATGAGGACAAGACCGCCTTCAGAACCGACAAGGGTGTTTTTTGTTACACAAAAATGCCCTTTGGTTTGAAGAATGCGGGAGCCACCTACCAAAGACTTATGGATGCCGTTTTCAGCGAGCAAATTGGAAGAAACCTAGAAGTCTATGTGGATGATTTGGTGATCAAAAGCAGGGAGGAAAAACAAATGCTCAAAGACATCGAAGAAACCCTTGGGCGCCTAAAGGAAGTTAACATGAAGCTCAATCCGAGCAAATGCACTTTCGGCGTACAAGAGGGAAAATTTCTAGGTGTAATGGTCACCAAGGATGGTTTCAAGGTGAACCCTGAGAAGGTGGAGGCCATCCTTGACATGCCCTAGCCATCCACCATGAAAGAAGTCCAGAAGCTGAATGGTAGATTGGTATCAATCAACAGGTTACTAGCGAACCATGCAAGCAAATCTACCCCATTTGTCAACACATTGAGAAATTGCTTAAAGAAAAGCCAATTCAAATGGACTCATGAGGCCGAGCAAGCTTTCAGTGAGATAAAAGAATGTTTGATAAATCTGCCCGCGCTCACAGCTCCACTTCCTGGTGAAATTTTGACATTGTACCTATCAGCAGGAGATCGCGCCATCGGCGCAGTATTGTTGGTGGATCGCAAGGGAATCCAAACGCCAATATACTATGTGAGTCGGGTGCTGACAGATCCTGAGACGCGCTACACCATCATGGAAAAGTTAGTTTTGTCACTAACACACGCGTCGCGCAAGCTTCATAGATATTTCAATGGTCATCCCATTGAAGTTCTGACTGGTTACAACATCCAGCAAGTCTTGCGGCGCCCCGCGCTCTCGGGAAGGCTGACAAAATGGGCGCTGGAATTAGGAGAGCACACGATCGCCTATAAGCCCCGTCCAGCAAAAAAGGGGCAAGTCTTGGCTGATTTCATTGCAGAAATTCCCGAAGGAAAAATTGAAGAGGCTCAGCGCGAGGTAGACCCTCCGCGAGCCAATGATGAAGAAAATGTTTGGAGATTATTCACTGACGGAGCTTCAAACAACGAAGGATCCGGCGCAGGCCTCAAGCTGGTGGATCCAGAGAATCAGGAATATACTTACGCCATCAGGTTGGACTTCAAGAGCACCAACAATGAAGCTGAGTATGAAGCCCTGCTGGCTGGCCTGCGCATCGCGCACAAATTCGGAGTTAAAAAGCTAGAGGCCCATGTTGATTCATACTTGGTAGCAGCACAGGTCAATGGCCTTTATGATGCCAAGGAGAACACCATGCCTCTGTATCTAGAGCAGGCGAAAAAGCTCATCGAGCAATTTGACTGCTTCAGAATCATTCACATTCCGCGCAGTGAAAACAAATCTGCCGACGCGCTGAGCAAGATGGCATCAACCAGCTTCGATCACTTTGGCAAAGATGTCAGGGTAGAAGTAATGAGCAACCCGTCGGTGGGAGCGAAGTCTGTCCTTGTAACTCATACAACCCCTTCATCATGGATAACTCCAATAATGGAATTCTTGAAGGAGGGAAAAGTACCGGACGATCGCGCACAGGCGAGGAAGATAAAACACAAGTCGCAGAACTATGAACTGCTTGATGGTACACTATATCGACGCTCTTATCTTGGACCGCTCATGAAATGCCTGGATGCTGAGGAAGCAAGCTATGTGATCAGAGAGATACACGAAGGAATCTGTGGAATACATGCTGGCCCGCGCATGGTGGTTACCAAGGCAATGAGCGCAGGTTACTATTGGCCAGGCATGTACTTGGACGCTTTAAAAGAGATCCAAAAATGCAAAGCGTGTCAGAGCTATGCGCCAAACACCATGCGGCCAAAGAACAACTTGATTCCGGTGACCTCTGCATGGCCTTTCCACAAATGGGCCATCGATATTGTGGGACCCCTACCGCAAGCGCAAGGGCGAGTAAAATTTTTGGTAGTGGCAGTAGACTATTTCACAAAATGGGTTGAAGCCAAGCCACTAGCAAAAATCACAGCCGAAGCGATGAAGCAGTTTATTTGGAGCCACATCATATGCCGTTTTGGCTTGCCCATGGAAATTGTGAGCGACAATGGCAAACAATTCACTGACAGGAAGATATCCAGCTGGCTTAAGGAATTGCGCATCAACCAAATCTTCACTTCAGTATACCACCCTCAGGGGAATGGCCAAGTGGAGCGCGCGAACCAAAGCTTGTTAAATGGGCTGAAGAAAAGGTTGGAGGGAGAATCCCATTCTTGGGTCGAAGAGCTACCTAATGTCCTGTGGGCACACAGGACATTAAGCAAAACCAGCAATGGCGAATCCCCGTTCAGCCTAACCTATGGAACGGAGGCTATGATTCCAGCAGAAATTGGATGCCCATCCCATAGAGTGCTCATGATGAACAAGATTGATAACGAGCGCGAAAGGAGGTTGGATCTCAACTTACTTGAAGGGCGCAGAGAGGCGGCTATCATCAGTGAAGCCAAGTACAAGAAAAAACTGGAAAAATATTACAATCAGCGCGTGAAAGAATGCCACTTCAAGAAGAATGATTTTGTCCTTCGAAACAATGAAGCAAGTCGCGCGATACCCCCGGGAAAGATGTCCCCCAATTGGGAGGGACCTTATCAAGTCTCGGAAGAATTGGGAAAAGGCGCATACGCTTTAAAAGATTTGAATGGAAAGAAGATCCCGCGCGCATGGAACGCGGCACAGCTTAGAAAATCTTTCATGTAAAAATTGTCAAATTTGTAATCAAGGCTCTTTAAGCCATTATGAATAATGATACGCGCTATTTTCTATTAATGTGGATTCTATTACCTTTTGCATACATGTTTCACACTTCCCTTTATTAATTTTGAGCAATATGACAACATTGTATTGACATCAAAACGAAATAAAACGAAGTAAAACATACATGCGCGAGCTTCAAGCTCAAACGCGTTAACGAGTCTTAACTCTAAAACGTCAGGGCCTTAGCCTAATAATATGAGCCTTAGCTCAGGGCCTTAGCCCAATAACGTGAGCCTTAGCTCAAATCACTCACAACATCCATCCTACATGCTGCGCAGCCTGACCATAAAAATACCTAAGCACAACTAAGGCAAAGCAAATGCTAAAACATAGTTGTTAAGGTCTCAGGTCGAGGTCGCGCATGAAATTGTAATGGATATCTGAGTAACACATACTGACACGTAAAGGCTAAAAAACTCATAATTCCATATAATAAATGCACGATAACGTCGCGCAAAAAAGGAATAATGAAACGCCAAAGCACGTGTCAACATAATCAAGATATGGCAAAATCACTTACAATATGACAAGGATTAAGTATAATAATTTCCTTACAACCTTGTTCTTATTTCAACGTGCAAGCATATCTTATATTCAACAAGCAAACATGCAATATAAAGAGATGAATGGGGAATGCGCAAGATGCGAATAAGGGAAAAACAAAATTTCATTCCAAAGCATTGAAATTTACAAGTTTACAAGATGATGAGATACAAACTACAAATAAAAAACAAAAAACATGAAGGGCTTCTCAAGTCTCCACGTCGACGTCAGCCTCTTCATCGTCCTCATCACCGCCCTCAGCATCTGGCGCAGCCCACTCCTCGTCATCTCCAAACTGACCATAGTCAAGATGTTCGTCCTGAATGGAGTCGCCTTCTATCACAATAGTGTCAGGAGCGGGTCCTTTGGCCACGCCAGAGCCGCTAGCAGGGGCATCATTCCCCGCGCCATCATCCCCGCCACCAGCCCCTTCGCACTCGTCAAGTAATTTCTTTAGCGCGCTGAGATCGGGCTGGTCAGCAAGCGCGGATATCTGCAAATCATAAGGAAAAATATGAGTACAAAAAGACTTGGAAAATAAGTCAAGGTAATCTCATTAAGGTTAAAATACCTGCGCAAGGATGGGAATGGGAGTATTCAAATACTTCTCCCCCATCTCGGCCATGTCCGCGCAGGCAACGTCGAGCTGATAAGGGTAGTCGGATGGGTTCTTCTTCAGCATGCTATATTCACAGCCATCCTTAAACCCTTCAGCTCGACCCACCAAGCGCGCGGCAGCGTTGCAATCCATCACAAGGGCCTGAAACTCGTCTGAGTATTTCATCGCGTAAGCGCAACGAGTCATACCCTGTGAGATTAGCCATTGGCGATCCTGCGCGAGGGAAGCAACAGACGTCACAAGAGCAGGAATCTGAGAGTTTAACAACTCAACAGTTTCCTTAGTCTGTTTCAGCTCCTCTTTGTCGGACGCTGCTGCCGCCAAGGCTTCTTTCTTTCCCGCTCGCGCAACATCGAGTGCTTCCTGGCTAGACGCTGCCGTCGCCAAGGCTTCATCTTTCTCGGCCCGCGCGACCGCCAGCTCCTTCTTCAGGCGCGCAACCTCACTCTCCAATGATGATTTGTCAGTTATAGACTGGACAAGAGCTTGGTCACGCGCCTCCGCGTCCAACTCCAAGTCGCGCACTCTACGCGCGTACTTGGCCGCGTCCGCCTCGGCCGCCTGTAGCTTATCCCGCGCAGCCTGTAGCTCATGCCCGCGCTTCACGAAGGCGGTGTTGGCACTTGCTCTGTTCTCGCTGAGCTCTGCTTGGAGTTTCTCAGCTCTCTCTCGAGCATCAGAAAGATTCCAAGCAGACACTTTAGCCTCTTGCTTGGCTTCCGCAAGAGCATCACGTACCTTTACGTAATCATAGCGAAGCTCTTGGGAGGCAGCAAAGAAAGCCGACCCAGAAAACAGATGATCGTTGAGCAAGTCATCGCGAGCGCGGTCCTCCTGAAACCTCCTTTCATCTGGAGGCACAGAATGAGCCCAGAAGTCCTCACACACACCCATGGACTGAAATGAGCTGTCCTCAGTAATATTCCATCTCGGGCGGTAAATGTGATCGGCTTCCTGCAAACACAAAGTAATGATCTAAGTCATCAAAACACTAATATGGAAGTCCGCGCAGCGGAGCAAAAACTAACCTATACCTGCAGGGATGAAGCAGAAAAGTCAGCGCCAGCCCCACGAGAAGACTGCGCCACGAAACCTCGTGGCGCTGCAGGGCTGGCGCGGCCGCTGTCGGAGCCTTCAACTTGAACCTCCTCATCCTCCTCTGAAACAGGCCTTTTCTCCTGCGACCTAGAACCAAAATCAGTCTCGCGAGGAGGGTTGCGCGCAGGAGGAGGTGAGGGAGGTCTCGACGCCGCCAGGTCGGCGCGTAAAACGGCCTCCTGCTCCTTAGTAATCCCGATGAGGGGAGATTCAGCGCTTGCAGGAGCAGGAGCAGAACCAACGGCGCTGGCACCGCCGCCAGTAGTGCCGCCAGCAGCTTGTACGCCAGCAATGACTCCTATGAAAAAATCAACAAAAAGAAATGGTTCATGACTTGATCTAAAAGAAAAAAGTCAGAAAATAAAAGCGCAATACATACCTTGGCGCAACGCCGTTCGCGAGTCAAACATCGCCATGAAGTCCATTCTCCCCTTTTTTGAAGGTAAAACAGGGGACTTCGAAGCGACCTCCGGCGCAGCCTCGGCACCTTGTTGCGCCTGAGGTTGATCCACCAAGGTCGCCGGCTCTACAAACATTTGAGTGAGCAAAGATTCATTAGTAATTCTATCAGAATCGCGCTCATAGAACCATAAAGGATAAGCAAAGTATACCTGTCGAAGAGGAAACGACAGGCGCAACGCCGCTCCTCTTTTCCGCCGCGCGAAGGGAGGAGGTAGCGGCACCATACCTCGTGTGGACAGGAGGTCTACCCACTTTTTGAGGCAGGGAAGACAAGGAAAACTTGGAGATAAACTCCTGGGTTTTCTCAAGTCCCTTCGCCTGAGTAGGAGGATCCTGAACAACAGGGGCATCATCTTTCTTCTGTTTCTTACTGGCCCCTGCGCCAGTTTTCCCTTTAGCCTTACGCTTTAGTTGGGGCACCTCAGCCTCCTCTTCCGCGAGCTCCAGCTCGTAGTTCCCAAGCGCGTCTACAATACACGCAACAGAAAGGTTGCCAAATCTGGTATTATAAAGGCATAAGCATAAGTACAAAGGCTTACCAGGCGCGTCGCTGTCAAAGCGAAATCCCAGATCAACAGGGATGAACATGTCATCAAAGCGATCGGGGAAGCCAACCTCCCCAGCGCCCAGCGCGACGGAGTCACCCTCCATATGCTCATCATAGGCGGCGTGGACATACTCCTTGCTGACTGCACAAAACAAGTCAAATGATATCAGCAAAACGAATTATATTCGCGCAGAAGTAATGCAATGAGATTAACTTACACAAGCCGTCAACTTGGATAACGGGCTCAGTCGCGCTGTCGGCCCACCTCCTGCTCATACCAACCCCCACCAGCGCCTCCTCGCAAATGTTCTTGGCGGGGGATGGTTCGGCAGTCAGCTTTTTTACCCAGGCGCCAGTTGGGTTCTTGAAGACACCCACATCCGCAGGCGCAGAAGAGATCGCGCGCATGGTCATGCGGATGGGGATCACACTAGCCCTGATATAGAAAAATCTCTCAGACCAGTCATGAAGGCTGTTGAATGAAACAGTGCAGCACTTGACCTTCTGACTGCGAGTAATAAATGAGAACCAAGAATCTTGGATCTTGGGCTTATAAAAAAACTGAAAGCGCCGAGGGTGAGCTCCTCGCGCTGAGATTTGCACATGAACTCAAAGTGAGTCATGCGCACGAGTCCAAACGGATGGACTTGGGATATATGAATCCCATAAAACCTAAGCAGCGCACCCACAAACCTTGTCATCGGAAGACGAAGGTTGCAGTGGGTGAAAAAATGGCAATAAAGGGATATATAGCCGGTGGGCGGGTCCGCCGCCGTTTGCCCGGCCGCCGGCAGCATGCAGCCATACTCAGGGAGAAAACCCTGAGAGGCGATAAGGCTGTCAAAATCGGACTGCCTCAGTTTACAGGGGATCTCATCCCACTTTTTCACTGCCTTGGTCTTCCCTACCTCCTCCGACGAGGCCTCAGCAGCCCTCTTCCCCTTGCCGGTCTTCTTCAACGTAGACATTACTAAAGATTTCACGCGGCGATTGCTGGGGGAGGTTGTGTTGTCTGGGCTATCAGACATACAACAGAGTCAGACACAAGTTGCTTCTGAAGAACGGAAATCTGGAAGATAGGCACTTAATCGGAATAGAAAGAAAGGAAAGCTCTGAATAAATAACAAAGAAGATGAAGGATAAAAAACTCAAAAGGGCTTGCTTTTATAGGCCCAGGAGAGAGAAAAATTGGTACTGATCGGACTTCACGCGCCCCCACTCGCAGGTGTAAGCCAACGCGAGCGCGACACGTGTCCCTGACACTGTATGAGGGGACACGAAAAGAAACGATACAGGTGCTGCCAGAGTTCACGCGCCACCACTCGCAGGTACGGACCAACGCGAGCGCGACACGTGTTCCTGACACTATGTGAGGGGACATGAAAGGCAACTGTAGCACCTCGAGCACACGAAAAGTCTGACACGTCTCCATCACTGACGCATGTCAGCAACAATCAGCCACGTACATGGACGATTCGTTTCAACCAAAAGGATAGAATTTAGCGCAACGATGAGTAATAAGAAGAAAAAGACAAACCCTACTAAAAGAACAAACTATTAAGTCTAATATCTATCTTACCTCGCTCGCGCGAGACAAGACACACATTAGACTGGGGGGGCTTGAAGAGGTATGTACCCGCCTCAACACCGAGCGAGGCGGGTCAACCCACAAGATATAGACAAGAGGCTTGAAATCAAGATATTATGAAGGCACAAAGCCAAAACCTATGCGCATGGCGCATATCATATATGCTCACGCATATCACATATGCTCATGCATCACATGCTCAGGCATCACATATGCTCATGCATCACATATGCTCAGGCATCATATATGCTCACGCATCACATATGCTCACGCGTATCACATGCTCACGCACCATATATGCTCACGCATATCACATCTGCGCGTGGCGCATCCGCGCGTGGCGCATATCACATGCTTGTTCATATCACATCTGCGCATGAAACATCTGCGCGTGAGAATAAAGAGAAGACCTCGCGCATCCTCAGGATAGGCGCATATCACACATGCACATAATCAACCTCGTCCTTACCCAAATCAAGATAAGGACAACCTTGATTGTGCACGTCAGACAACCTTCCAGAAGGTATCTTTTTAAGGAATAAGAATATGCTGATGTTGACAGCTGCCAATGAAAGGTGGACAACTCAGCAAAACCCATGTGCTACCACGTGATTGCACATGGGTCGGAGAATAATCAATGAAAAAGCACCATGTGTCCCAAGGACACGTGGCGCAAAGCAATTGAAGGAGGCCAAAAAGGCCCTAATTAGGTCTGAGCCCAATCATTGGAAACCCTAGCACTATAAATAACACATCAACTCCACAAGGAGAGGGACACCCTATTACACAATATTCAGCTATATTAAGCAATACACTCCAATTTCCTTACTCTCAGATTATTATCTTCTCCTACAAATTCTTATTTTCACACCGGAGGGTTACCCCAAAGAGGACCCCTCTGTCCCTTTCTGAGGGGTAAGTTTACGGTGCTGTTCATTTTGTAGGTGGAAGAATCCAGATCCCAGAGAACCATCGGTGAAATAGCATATTCACACCCGAGGAAGTTGATCGTCTACTAGCGAGTCGATCTACGTTTCTTCAGTAAGCATGTTTACCAGGAAATTTTTGTGTGGATGAAACTCTAAAGAAACTTGGCCCCATTGATCGAGCTATCATTGGTTTATGTGTATTATAATGGTAAAATTAGGGAATTGTATAATGACACTAGTTTGAATTGTTTCTGGACTATCGATAGAATTGTCTGAAATCATATAATACTTTACAAATTCTTCATTTTATTTCAAAGCATTTAGGGATATAAAACCACAAAAGGTTCATTAGAGGTCATATTCATTAGATGATTAACAATTTGAAATAAGGAGTGATCCTATTTTTAGATTCGAATATAAATATGATAGTTTTTTAGATTTGAATATAACTTATACAAAAAAAATGTATTTTTTTATTATTTAATACACTTTAAAAAATTGTTTATATAATAGATTATTATCTAATAACAAATTAAATTTTTATTAAGGTGAATGGTGTGATTTATGTTGTAAGGCCCCGTTACCGGTGCCTCACATTTGGGCGTTGGATTTACTCATTCACATAGTTCTAGTCATCAGAGTTAATAAAAACATTCGCGGAATTTAAAAACTTTCATAAAATATTACATAACAAACCATAATTTGTCTTAAAACAACATCTCGTCTTTCAAAATAAACAAACATTAAACTTAAATGTCTGGGTCTTCCGATGCTAGCCTCTTATTCAATGCCACGTGTCCCCTCAAGCGAGCTGCCTCATCCTACTCACCTACGTGCATACTAAAAGTCAGCTACGCTGAGTGAGTTCTAGTTACTCGCAGATTTCCCTATTACCGGGAAACCTACAGAAGTCAGAATGGGAAGAGGAAAAGGAAATCCTACGGGTTGGATTGCTCCTGTGGACATATAACGTACAATACATATATACTTACATACTTTCATATCTTTATATCATTCTTACTTACCTTCGTTTCTTACGTTATAAAGAGCATTACGCCCTACTTTCCTCGAGTATTATTAAGGCTCGGTCCCTCCTTCCTCGAGTATTATTAGGGCTCGGTCCCTCCTTCCTCGAGTATTATTAGGGCTCGGTCCCTTTTCGTTACCATACAACCATACCTCATTTACATTCATTCATATATCGTACATATCATATCATCATTTAACATAATGTTACAGCTTGACAACACGTGCAATATCCGAAGAACGTTCACGTGCTGACAAGAAATCATTCATACTTTTCTCATAATCACGTAAGGCATACATTTATCACTTAGGATAAATGTATTAACAAACACATCGAGTATGCACACAGCCCTGAAAACGTAACAAGGAAATGGGCTAGAAACTCACCTGAATGCGGTTTACGTTCACCGTTAATAGTTATTCCCTTCTTGAGATGTGCACGGCTAACTGTATAATATTTACATGTATCAAATAACTATTACTACTCATATCATTTTTCTAAATTTATATAACCCAAAACGAACGGGGTCCGGGGGTAGCGCCCCTAGCAGCGGGGTTATAGGGGCGGCAACCCCTAGCGGGGTCCAATGGGCAGAGCCCCTGGCTGGCGTTAAGCTGCCAGGTTAGCTTGGAAAAATTTTATTTTCGTTAACTGTATTAACACATTTTCCATTAACATTTTAAATTGTTTTTCTAATTGGGCTTATTTGCTAAGCCTAAGATAATAGGCCAGTTTGCTTTATATTAGATATGGGCTTAACATTTATGGTTTTAGTTAATTCAGGCCCAACTGGACTCAGGCTCAAGGCCCAACAGAGAACTGTGTGGCCGAGAACCCAAGACAGAGGACTCTTAAGTTGACCGAGAACTCTCCTATTTGGCCGAGATCCATCCTTAACCGAGAACCCGTGTTTTCGGCCAAGAACTCTGACCGAGAACACAAGGTTGCCGAGAACAAGTGTTCTTGACCGAGAACACATGACCTTCCTGGCCGAGAACTCTTATTGGCTGCCTGTTTGACCAAAAACCATAAGGTTTGACCAAGGATTCTCAAATTTAGCCAAGAACCCCCAGCTCAGCTTATTTTTCTATCTTATGCTCCCAAATTGCCCAGCTAACTTGGTCTATGATTTAAATCATGAACTTTTAGCCTTTTTTCATGATTAGTCCTAACTGTTTACATTCGTTATCACTCCCTCATCGGGATCTAGCCCATTTCCTAGCATAAAGCTCGGACCTTTATAGTGTTAATACGTTTTAGGCTAGATCTAAGGTTTATCTTTGGGCCGCATATTGCCATAGGTTCATTAAGTTCATTTTAAGCATCAAGTTTGCTACTTTATGAATTTACTAGACCCGATCTACTCTAGGTTTGAGTTTCATGATTATTCGTTCATAAAAACATAACCTTTAAGAACATACCTTTAAACGGTTATTAGGTCACGGTTTTGCTTGTTACGTAATATAAATCTTGTATCTTGCTTGCGTATCAAAGATCTATCCGAATTTAGCTTGGTTCGATCTTGGGTTCTTGTTCTTGCTTGCGGCCGTAAATAGGAAGGGTTTGTGTGTGTGTTATGGAGGTGTAGGGGATATTATGGATAAGATGGATGGAAATGGAAAGATTTAGGGTTTAAGGGGGTATTTATACTCCCTTAAGCCCATGGACCTAAGGCTCATCTTTCCTTTTTAGTCCATATTTAATCCATCTAATTAGCCTACTTCTCTTTCCCTCTTTTATTATTTTATTTCCAAGTAAACTTTTCCATTAAGAATAATATATAAAATATTATTATTTGAAATTCAGGATGTTACATATGTTTAGAAATGTAGAATTAATTACTTTATTAGGTGGTAAACACTGGTTCACTCTTATACTAATCATGTTTCATGTTGGTTTCACTGGTAGAACAAACTATGGATATGTTCGCTGTATTTCATGATGACGTCCTATTCATTAGATGATTAACAATTTGAAATAGGGATGTGGGTTATTAAATTATCAGGGTTTGCATACAATCTGAAATTATAATTCGAATATGGATTTGTATAAAAGAATCGTTATTTAGGGTTGGCAAAACAATATAATCAATCAAACTAAAATGCCTATTATGTATCTGCACCCCCTAGGATCGATAAACCTTATTGATTACTTTTCTTTATTAGAAAGAATATTTTTTTATGTTAATTTAAAAATATAGTAATACTAGATACTAATTGGTCAGGCGCCCTTTTACCTTGGAAACTCATACAATTACCTCATGGGAAGTGTGGAGTTGAAATAACTCAGTCAAAACGTTTTTTGAAAAAATCGATAATGTTACCAATTAAGAGCATTCCCAGCAAATTCCTTTCTCATTTCCATATAATTTACTAAAATATCACCATTCCATAAATTTATTTCTCATTTTCAAAATGGTCATTATATTCAAACAAACAACTCTATCCGGTTCGTATAGGGCTATACGAGTCGTATAGGGCTATACGAGTCGTATAGGGCTATACGAGTTGTATAGCCCTCACATGACTAGCTAATATACGAATGACAACATTTCTAGTCTATACGGGTCGTATAGCCCCTACACAAGCTATATAGGCTTCAAACACCTGAAACTCTCCAACACAAAGGGACAAAATTTTGCACATATACGGCTCATATAGCCTCTATACGAGTTGTATAGGCGCATGTGGTATCCAAATAACGTGTAGTGCATGGTGTGGGAATAACCTATCCTATGCCTTTCAAAAAAACTTCCCACATCGTATTCCACATCTCTATCTTTATATTCTTTTTATATTATTTCTCTCTCTTTCTTCCATTTACAATCTTAACTATCAACTATTTTGTTTTATTATCTTTCACTTGATGTTTATAATAAATTATTATACAATTTTGAATATATGGATGGTAACATCAAATGAGCATCACCAGGTGCGTTAACATGACTACATCCATGGCTAGATAATGTTATGCATGTTCATCATCAATAAATTTAAAAATCATTTTTTTTGGTAAAACCTGCTAAAAAATTAACCTGCACGCGTTGCGGCACATAGGGGTGTTCATTGTTTGGTTTCAAACCGTGAAACTGGCCAAACCGGACATCGGTTTGGTTTCGCGGTCGGTTTTTTGTTTAACTTTCGATCGGTCGGTTTTAGAATTTTTAAAACCGTAACAAACGGTTTGGTTTACGGTTTATACCGGGAACCGGCCGTATAAAACCGGACCGGACCGTTAGATTTGACAACATAAATTTTAGATTTTTATATATGTTTTATATTCATTTGTTTGTTGTTTATAACGGGTTTAAATAAAATAAATCTAAGGCTAGTAGTTTATTTGGATTGTACTAGGATAAAATTTGACAATATCATTTTAGCTTTTCATGTGTATTATATTGTATAGGTTTAATCTTTACTAAGTTTTTATTCCTTATACATTGCAGTTACTTCAAGACTTATAAACTGGTCATTAGACTACTATTTTTTTCCTAGTTGTTTGATTCAAATAAAAAGATAGATGTAATGTTATGACATTTAGTTGGCAAGTGATTTCTATATAACAAAGACTAATAAGCCTAAATCGTGAAACCAAACTGGAACCAAACCGTTAGTAACGGTTTGGTTCGGTTTTAATTTTCAACGGTTCGGTTTTGATTTTTGAAGATCAAAAACCGTTACTAACGGTCTGGTTACGGTTTTACCTAAAAACCGTAAAAACTGAACCGCGAACACCTCTAGTGGCATATCATACATGAACACATTATTGATGTGTGTACATAATTTATTTTGTACGAATTAAAATACAAAGCTTATTCACAGTCACATCAGTTCTAATTATCACCATTTGTTGTCGAACGTGTTTTAGAGGGCACATAATGACATAGTTTATGTGTTTGTCGTGCAACATATATTTCCTCACCTTGTATTAAAAAAACGATAGTCACGGAGTATATAGAAAAATAATTGACCCTGCTAAATTGCATTATACTCTTACCTGTATAAAACTTCAACATTCTATGAATATTGATTAGCTGAAAACTCTGAGATGAAAATATAACAGACTTTATTATGAGCGTACAATAACTTCTTTTGAGAATATAATTTTGATGCAATAAAACATGTCATATAATAGCATTTGGATGAAAAAAATACATACCAAATATACAATGTCATTGCTGCAAGGTTAGATATCAATAAGTCATAGCAGTTTCTAATATCATGCATATCCTGAAAAAAAAAATTCAAATTGTCAAGAAATTTGCCTTGCGTTTTCAAAGTTCACCCACGTGTAAACTGTACCTCTCTCATAATGAGATCTCTTACTTAAAAATTAGTGAAGATGGAAGAAACATGCTTTCACGAGTGGTAAAATTGTTCGCATTTAGTCATTCTAGCCGGGATTACACTATTTAAACATTCCATATTTCTCAAAGTGTGTCCTTACTACTTATATTCCATTAGACCGTTCCCATTAGCAAACCAACCCAACCCAACCCAACCCAACCCAACCCAACCCAACCCAATCTTTTAATAAAAAACTAATTTTTCTCTCATCAACAAACACAACCCAACCTAATCTAAATTTCCACTCCCATTCACAACCCAACCTCAACCAACATTTTGTTATATAAATATAATTTATAATTATTTAAAATATATAAAAGATAAAACTTTAAATTATAAGTTACGAAACAATAATATTATATTGGAAAAGCTAGTAAGAAAAAATACATATTGTTGAATAACCTCGTTTTTAATAAAATTTATATCGAAGTGTATAGGAAAAAAAATAAATATGGTTGTGTTTTTAGAATTTTTTTTAAGCTAACAATTTAAGTTATTAAACAAAAACTAATTTGTGTATTATATTAATTGTTAAAAAAAACAAAAGGATAAAAACTAATAATTGTATAAAATGGTTTGTAAACTAGTTTGTGATAAATCAATTATAAAATATTAATTTTTTATTTTATTTAATGTCATTTGGCAACATAAACCATCGTTAGGTTGCGAATGGAAGTGGTCTTATAATACAGTTTCATAATCTTTTAAAAGGAATAATACAATTCCTAGATAGATATTGCTGATTTCAAATTTTGTTTTAAATATTGGAAATGAAATATTGTCTATAAATAACAAACTCTTTGGAGATTTTGGTATTCACCAACGGTTTAACCCGATCCTGGTTGACTATAAGTGTCAGTTTCACAAGGGTCATTTTTAATATCACAAGGACGCTAATAATAATAATAATCCGACTACTACTAATAATAATAATAATAATAATAATAATAAGTTGGCGCTCACAAAAACAAAACTAGTCTTTCCCTCTCTCTGTTTCTAGGGTTTCAGAAACCACCAAATCATGAGTGTGAAGTTAACGGAAGGTGCAATAGCGTTGATATCTAACGGCGAATGGAACGACACGTACGGTACACCGGTGGTTCAGGTGATGAATCTACGGACCACACCAAACCACAGGGATAGGTACCGTGCTAGTTTATCTGACGGCGTCTTCTTTCAGAACGCGATGCTTGGTACTCAGCTCAATCATTTGGTCACATCTCAACACTTACAGAACGGTTCTCTTGTTCAATTGAATCAGTATAACGTCACTTCCATCAAAGACCGCCTGTAAGTTTTTTTCTTCTTATTATTATTATTAGGGCAAAGTTTTCGATTTTAAATTTCTAAAACTCCAAAATATCATTAATTCAATTAATCACTAGTTGGTACCCCCACCGGTAAACTAGCGCCTAACGAGTTTTGCAATACTGCAAAAGGGACAGTTGTATAATTTAATTGAGAGTCAGGACTATGACTGTGAAATGTGAATTAAGTATATAAAATTTCAACAGGATATTGTTGGCTTGTTGTAGTAAATAATTTTGACGACATGTCTTTTGATTTTCCTGTCAACGTACTTAGAAATCAGAACATATAGCTAACTTTATAGCCAATATTTGACATGATTTTTGTAGAGGTGGTGGTTGTGAGTTTTAGGTGATTAGAGTCCATAGAAATTGATAGATTTTTTTTTCTTGTTTGCTATATTAACCAAGAAGTTGACCTTAGAATAGATGGAGAAAGTTTCATCTGACATTTTTGACTCATGTTACAATATGGTTCTTTTACAATCCCGATAGGCGTACGAGTCGCGGTATATAATTTGGCAATCATCGTGTAAAAAATTTCATCTTGACACTTCTTTAATTACTTTTTGCAGGATTATTATAGTTCTTAGTCTTGATGTGATCCGGCCATTCTGTGATGTTATTGGTGATGCAAAACCATTCTCATCTGCTCCTGGCGGTGAGCCTTCTACATTAAGGCCTGCAGCACCTATGCAGTCCATCAACCAGCCACCAACATCCATACATAGTCCCCACAACAACAACTTCACGGGCTCTGTTCAACAACCTAATTTTGC
Organism: Bidens hawaiensis; assembly: GCF_021521415.1. Lineage (NCBI taxonomy): Eukaryota > Viridiplantae > Streptophyta > Magnoliopsida > Asterales > Asteraceae > Bidens > Bidens hawaiensis. Next base: position 111,492 of record NW_027505085.1, on the reverse strand, counting down.
TGTGAATCCCCCAAATTACCCTCCTAATTATGGTGTGAATTCCCCTAATTATGGTGTTTCACGCCCGCCTGCAAACAGTTACATGCGTCCAGTTCAACCCACATATAATCAACCTCCTTCAATGTATACAAACAGGGGACCCACTGCAAAAAACGTGGCGCCACCTAGGATTATCCCGATTGCTGGTTTGAACCCATATCAAGGTATGTGGACCATAAAAGCCCGTGTGACTGCAAAAGGAGAACTTAGACATTTCAACAATGCTAAAGGAGATGGTAAAGTTTTTTCTTTTGACCTTCTTGACGCCGATGGTGATGAAATAAGAACAACATGCTTCAACGCTGTAGCTGACCAGTTTTATAACCAAATTGAAGTTGGTAAAGTTTATTTTATTTCAAAAGGTAACGTTAAACCTGCTCAAAAAGCTTATAACCATCTGAAAAACGAACAAGAAATTACACTGGATTATTCATCAACAATACAGCCTTGTTTAGAAGATGACAGATCGATTCCACAACAACAGTTTCATTTCCGTCCAATTGCTGAAATTGAAAACTTGGATAACAATACTATTATAGACATCATTGGTGTGGTTTATAGTATTAAACCTTCATCGTCCATAATGAAAAAAGACAATACCGAGACTCTCAAACAAACCCTATGTTTGAAGGACAAGTCTGGAAGAAGTGTTGAGGTAACTTTATGGGGTAACTTTTGTAACAAAGAAGGCCAGACACTTCAAAACATGTGTGATTCTGGAACATTCCCTGTTTTGGCTATAAAGGCTGCTCGTGTTGGTGAGTTCAATGGTAAAAACGTAGGAACAATATCTACAAGCCAGCTGTTCATAGAGCCCGATTTCCCCGAGGGCCGTGAACTCAAAACATGGTATGACAATGTTGGAAAAAACACACCGTCTATTTCTTTATCCAGTGACACTATAGCTCGAACTGATGTAAGGAAAACTATTTCTCAAATCAAAGATGAAAAACTCGGGACCATTGAGAAGCCAGATTGGATCACAGTCAGTGCAACTTTATCTCATATAAAACCTGAAACCTTTTGTTACACGGCGTGCCCAATCATGTTGGGTGACAGAAAATGCAGTAAAAAGGTTAGAGAAAACAGTGATGCAAAGTGGCAGTGTGACAGGTGTGATATGGCTGTCGACCAATGTGATTACAGATATATTCTTCAAATGCAGTTAGAAGACCACACTGGTATAACATGGGCAACTGCATTTCAAGAAACTGGTGAGGAGATAATTGGAATCTCTGCTAAAGAGTTGCATTGCATAAGAAATGAAGAGCAAGACGAAGAGAGATTTACGGAATTTTTAAGGAGTGCTCTTCGTAATAAGTATAATTTCAAGTTAAAGGTGAAAGAAGAGACCTACAATGATGAGCAGCGTGTGAAGTCAACCGTGGTCAATGTTGAAAAGATAAAATTTTCATCAGACACCAGCTTTCTTCTAGATTTACTTAAAAAGGAGAATCCAAAGATTGAAATCCCTGCTGGTGCATCAGTGCCTTCGAACAGTTTCATGGGGAGTGTTGTTGGTCAACAAGCCCGTTTACCAATAAGTCAAACGGGTCAGTACGGGAATCAATATGGTGGTTATGGACATGGTGTTACTTGCAACAGCTGTGGTGGTGTGGGGCATAGCTCTATGAACTGTCCAAGTGCTGTAGATAGTTCGGGTGGGCGGTTTAACAGTATGGCTTCCGCAGGTGGAAACAGTTCCAATTGTTATAAATGTCATCAACCAGGACATTGGGCTAAAGACTGCCCTGGTGTGAATAATGTTTCTGCAGGCTATGGTGGTGGAAATGTGGGACCGGGAAGATACGGGGGCGCTTCTGGCCAATATGTTGGTGGTTATTGACTTTTAGAGGTATAAACTAAACATTTTCATTACACAATACACACACTAATGATGTAAATAGTGAACATTTTTTTTCTTATATTTGCAGGTTGGTTGTTAAATTTTGACTATGCAGAATCTTGTAGTAATAAAATGCCAGCTGTCTCAGTTTTGGGTTTAACTTTATTTATTTTTGTTTGGTTTAGGATAGAATGGTTCAGTTGGTTACTTGAATGTGTGTATTCTCAAGTCATGGTTTTTTTTTTCTTTTTATAACTGAAGTTATGGTTTCTGTTCAGTATTTAATTTCTTTGTTTTGGTTAGGGTAGTTATGTGGTTAATTTGTGATGGTGATTGTGGTTGTGAATGGTGCTCATGGAGTATTTGTATTACTTTTATCTATAAATTGTTTTGTCATATCAAGTTTGATATAAAAAATATCAACAATCTTCTACTTTTACTTGCCTCCTGTTTTTAAATACATGAGGAGATGATAGCAAGAAGTGAATACTTTGCGTTCATTTAGCTCATTAAAGATTAAAGAGTAGTGTTTAGATCAAAACACAATGTCATGCATTAATTTAAGAGTAGTGTTTATATCGAGATAAAAGGAAAACAAACATTAAAATATTAAATAACATAAAAAAAAAGTAGTGTTTAAAGTGAAGTAGAAGAAAAACAAATATTAAATAACATAAAAAAGAAGTGTAATGGTAGTATGGTACTAATTTTCCAAGTGAACTTCAATCAAATATATATACATTCTCAGTAAACTGTTCGGTAACTTTTGTTTTTTATTTTTCTAGGTTAAATGATTAAATGATATAAGCAACCGATCTTTTAAACCTAGACCGGATCGACCGGTAGGATCGGGAACGAATGCCCATATATATGACCCGTCGGTTGAACTACTGCTGCCTGCTGAAGGTGTTATTCTCTTGTCATTTTTTTTTCACTTCACGATTTTAGCGCGTGCAAGAGAGAGAGAGAGAGAGAGAGAGAGAGAGAGAGTCAGAATGGAATGGGAACGCGATAGAGTGGAAGGATGAAGAGAACCATCTGTCAGACTACCTTTATTACATTTTTACTTTATATGATATATTTTTTATTAGGCTAACTATTAGAGCATCCACATCAGGCTCCGTCCTCCGATGTCTGAAAGTATTTGACAATGAGCAGACAAGTTGGAGGTAGACTCCACCGGTGTGGAGCCAATTTTTGTATGATGAGTTTATACTTGCAAACTTGTAACAAACAAGAATAGTGGGCTCAATCCCACATTCATTTCTTTTTCTTTTAAGTAGTATCCCATATTTTTCAACCAGTTGTATAAACAAATAATAATAATTTTATTTTTATTTTTATCTAGAATTACAACAGTCATGCATATTTTTTTTTTGTTTAGAAAAATTAAATTATATAATAAATTCTAAATTCACACACCCAACAAGAGTGAGATGCATAATGTAAAACTAACCGATTGTCAACAAGGTCATTGGGCAAACGCAATATTCTTTTAAAGATAAAGACTACTTCTTTAGATGAATTTCACGAGTAAATGGATGAAATGTGTTTAATCAAGAAAGTAATATTTTAATGATGGACCGTTCAAACATGGATCCGCTTGTATTATATCTATTATTTAATTTTAAGTTGATGTATGCTTTATTTCTATGTTTTTTTAATGGTTTAAATATAGGTTTCTTAGCCCTGCTTGCGGTGCGCACATATGATGTATATATGTGTGAACCCTCGGGTGGGCAAAAGTGAAATTGCACTAATTTTGACGTTATTTTACTAATCTCGTGAAAATAACGTTAAAAGTGACGGACGGTTAATCAGGCATCATGTAGTGGCGTTGATAGCTGAAAGATAAGGGTACATGCACCGATCAGCCGGTGTCCCGATGATTGAGTGCTATGTGCCTTATGTCCAAGGCTTGATGCAAAACTACTATCGAGCCGGGGGTCTCACCGGAAGCAGCCTCTCTATCCCTATGGGGTAGAGGTAAGGCTGCCTACATCTTACCCTCCTCAGACCCTACCATAGCTTTGCTATTGGTGGGATATACTGAGTACGATGATTAAATATAGGTTTCTATTCTATTTATTTTAAATACATATTGTTTTAAATAAAAATCAGTTAAGGATAATGTATCCAAATCTGTTAAGTGAGGTTTAGTACTAAATTGATAACAATGAATATATGAACGAAATTAAGATGAACACAGCGATTTGTTGCGAGGAAAAACCCTTTGATCTTGTTCAGATCAAAAAAAAAACCCCGGGTGATGACAACTCGTCGATCACCACTTTATTAATATCAAAAAAGGTTACAAATGGGTTGGAGATCGTGATCGATATTACAATGTAAACTAGTGTATAGAGAGATTTATTGAATCTGCTCTAGTGTGTGTGTGAGTACAAGTGTGAGCTAATCAATCATATCTCGATAATTATAAAGTAAATACATTCAACAAAAAGTCCTAACTATCCGCCACTATTCCACTATTCCTCTATCGTTCATTGACCACGTGCTGGTAGTTTGCAGTAGCGAAAATTAAGGTAGACCAAGTCACAAAGGCGTTACTCCTATTGAATAATAACCTACACATGTAAAACAATTGTTAATAATACCAACTTGTGAGGATCCTCAATCCTTGACACGGCTCTGGAAGTCTTCAGGAGGATAACTGATCCAGACACATCTTTAAGGATAACATATCCTCAGCAGGAAAAATATCAGTCCTAACAATTACCCCCAAAATGGCAGGTGATAGTGGAACACAACTGTCATTTTGAAATTCAAACTTTCTGCGAAAACTGGATGATTGGACGGTTTACCATAAATATTTACCATTTAGCCCTCGAGATAATCATAACCGCCTATATATGCCTTCCTATATTTTCTTTTATAATCACATATTCAAGCGACTCAGCAGGTATCCTTCTTCCCTTTATTCTTTTTCTTTGATGATAATGTCTAGTACTTCGTCTTCTCTACACCCCTCTAATCCTTCCGAACACTCCTCCGATGACTCTGACCTGTCGGAGATGGAGCCACAAGGCCTCGTAGCAAACCCTTCCATTGAGATCTGCAAACTCACTAACCCAGAAGTCGATGAGTTTTGCCCTTTGTTTCCACCAGAAACCCTTTTTCGACCATACGAATATTGCATCCGTTGTGACGTGTTTTCCAAAACTTGGGTGTGTTTTCCGGCTTGCCCCTTTCTTATCGGTTACAGTTACCCTTTTCCTTCCTTTACACAAAGCTTCTTCGATAGCACGGGCATACCCTACATCCAGGCTATGCCAATGCTTTGGAGAGTGTTAGGAACTATCGAACGGATTATAGAAGATGAAAAGGTTGACTTTGGCCTTCCCGAGTTATCCTATCTGTACACCCTTACTACCCACGGTACGGACCGATTCCTTTTTAAATCCAAGCCTCGACAACCTCATCCTCTGCTAAAGGTTACTCTGAATGACTCCTTTTGGAGAAATCAGTTTTTCTTCGTGAGACGAGACTTCATTCCTGGTGGGACTGATCTCCCTTCAAAGTGGGTTAGAAAGGGTAGGATCCTGGATCCTTAGAAACGATAGTATCCTTGATGATTAATCTAACTTTTTGTCTTCTTTTGCAGTTGAGAACTTTGCTTCATTGGCTAAGTTACCTGGTGCAGAAGAGAAAACAAAGCGGTTCCTTGCACTAGATACCAAGGTTAGGACATTTTAAGCCCGATTCGTCGAAGCCTTTTGTGATATTTCTTCAGACTCCGACATGTCAAGTAAGTTTTTACATAATAATCTTAAAAGTAAATAAATTTAGAGGAAATACTTATCTGATTACTTATCCTTTGTAGGCGCCAAGAAGTCTCAGAAGTCCGCTAGCAAGTTCTCATTGGAAGATATCGACAGCATGATCACTCCCCAAGATATCAAGAAAGAAGCAATGAAGGCAGCAACTAGTTCTGAACCCAAGACCGCAAATACCAGAGCCAAGTCTGCTGCATCCAAGAGAAAAAGGTCCTCTGATCCCGAAACCCACTATGACACGGCCCTTAATGTAAGTATCATGTATCCTGCTGTAACGAATTTAAGGATATAGTATCCTTTTAATTTTTGCTTCTCGTTGGTTATAGGCTATGAATGCTTTCAAAGAGCATTATGAAAAGATCGTGGGTCAGATGAGCGACAAATTGTCCGGGTTAGGGAATGTAGTGGTTAACAAGGACAAGGCATTAGCTCAGCTCAAGAGAAAGCTCGAGGATCAGGTATCCACGGCAGATGCCCAGCGTCAAGAGGAGGTCAAGCAGGCGACGGAGGAGGCCAAGATGTGGGCGGCCAGGTCAGTGCTACAAGAGAGGATCAAGATGGAGACGGAGGCCGGTGATCCCTCCTTTGATAAGGCAACTTGGAACGTGCAGAAGTGGAAGACTGCCTTAGCGGCTCTTGGTGGTAAGGAAGATGTGGAGATGTTTGAGAAGAATGATGCTGGTCCGAGTGGGGTCAAGGAGGTGGCTGAAGCCGGTGAAGGAGAAGGTGCTGCAGAGGGTGAAGACGCAGCATAGGTGGGCGATGAAGGATAAAGAAGACAAGGCCCGAGCCCACTTTTTGTTTTTTATGTTGATGTTTTTGATGAACAATGGTTGTGGTCTGTAATAAACAATAGTAAGTAGGGTTTAAGGATCAGTGATCCCCAAGACAATTTTCAGGGGTACTGAAGGTGGATGGATTCTCTGTTTGTGGGGGTGAAACCTTTAGTGCCTTTGACTTTTATTTTCCTGCATCTTAAGAACAATTAGTAACTTCTACTTAACCCGGGTGGATGGTCCATCTTTAGCATGGTGAAATCTGGGTTAAGGATTTTGGATAAGTCCACGTGACTTATATTAATGATAATCTTAATCTTTTGGCTATTCGCTTTGTTACTTGTTATTTTGAAAATCTATTTGATATAACCCTAGTCTCATTAAGAATTTTAAGGAATAATTCTGAGTAAAAATTTTTTGGATAGAATATCCTTAAGAAAAAGTGAATATAGAAATTTCTGGATATAATATCCTTAGAAAAATAATTAAAATTTTAAGTATAGAATATCCTAATAGAAATAATTCAAAGATTGTTAAGTCTTTAAACCAAAAGATATATAAGGATTCTAGCCGAACCAATATGAATTTAAAAGTAGAAATCATACCACAAGGTCTAGGTAGACCTAAGTTACCGTAACTATTGAACCTTCGGCGATTCTTGTAGAAGAAATTTAAGGATTTTGAATCCATAAGTTTTGATCTTCGTAATGAACTTAGAAAATCTGCTGCAAACAACTCATAATGTCAAGTGGGATTAAACCCATTAAGCTGGGAACAAGCCCATAAAATAAACTGGGGATGAGCCCATGAAACTGGGGACAAGCCCGTGCAACTGGGGACAAGCCCGTGTACTGGGGACAAGCCCGTGCAACTGGGGACAAGCCCAAACTGGGGACAAGCCCAAATACGGATGTTAACTGGGGACTAGCCCAAACCGGGATTTAGCCCAAACTTAAGATAACGTGAAAACGTGATAAACTGGTGGTATGGTACGTCTACCATAAATCGTAGGATCCTCCATATAGCCGAAGACAACGAAATTGTCAGCCACTAAGCGTATACTGGTTCTGCTGCCCCGGACTATATGTTGGATAGCGTGCGCTCCAGGTGAGAGTGTAGAAACTCTAATTTATAAGAAATGTGAAAACCTTTAAACCTTAGGAGATATGACCATCACGGGTCATATCCAATCATGGGCTAGGCCAAGGAAATTAGTAAAATACCTTAAATATAAAGGAGAGGTGGCCAACCTCTTGAGTATTACACATCCTATTAATATCCTGCATTGTTATTTAAAAGTTTGAAGATACAAAATGTTAAGAATATGTTATCCTTAAATAAGTAATAAGAAATTTAAAAGGATAAGTGATTAGATAGATATTACCGATTTTAGGATCCTTGATCCTTCAAGGATACTTGATCCTCAGAGGATACTTGATCCTTATTAGAAAAAGTATTTCTTGAGGTGGATAGCATTCCATGCTCTTGGTAACTTGTTGTCTTCCATAGTGAGCAAATGATATGCCCCCTTTCCTGCCTCCGACTCGATTAGATAAGGACATTCCCATTTGGGTGCTAACTTCCCATCAGCCGGATTGGTTGTATTTTGGAAGGCTTTTCTTAAAACTTGATCTTCTTCTTGAAATCTTTTGATCCTGATGTTCTTGTTGTATGCCCCAGCTACCCTTTGTTGATAAGCTGCCATTCTGATCTTGGCTAGGTCTCTGAGTTCTTCAACATTATCCAAGTCTTCAAGGAGGATTTCTTCATTGACCTCAGGATCACGGATGCTCGTTCTGGCTGTGGGAACCACCATTTTCTGTAGGGATAACTGCTTCTGATCCAAACACCAATGAGAAGGGTGTTTGGCCTGTTGCATTCTTGGGTGTTGTCCTGTCAGCCCAAAGAACATAAGGTAGCTCTTCAGCCCATTTTCCTTTCTTGGATCCTAGCTTTTTCTTCAAGTTGTTGATGATGATCTTGTTGCTTGACTCTGCTTGGCCATTAGCTTGAGGATGCACTGGAGTAGATGTAATCATCTTGATGCCCCAGCTGTCACAAAAGTTTGTGGTTCTTTTCCCGATAAACTGGGAACCATTCTCACAAATAATTTCTGAAGGGATACCAAATCTTGTAATAATATTTCTTTCAATGAAAGATATCACCTCTTTTTCGCGTACTTGAACAAAAGCTTCTGCTTCTATCCATTTTGAAAAGTAATCAGTCATATCAAGCATGAATACTTTTCCTCATGGTGCCTTGGGCAGTTTCCCCACAATATCCATGCCCCACTTCATAAATGGCCATGACGAGGATATAGGATACATAGGTTCTGCTGGTTGATGTAGGATGTTTGCATGCCTTTGACAAGCATCACATTTCTTTGAATACTCTATGACGTCTCTCTTCATTGTTGAACAGAAATATCATGTTCTCAGAATTGTAGAAAATAGAGCTCTACCTCCAGTGTGATTACCACAATCACCTTCGTGAAAGTCTTTGAGCACCTCTTGGATTTCAGGATTCTCGATGCACCTCAAGTATGGACCTTCAAGAGATTTTCTGTATAGCACATCATCTAATAAAATATATTGTGATACCTTGAGTTTGAAGGATTTGGGATTCTCTGTAGCTGGGATTTCTCCTGTTTGAATGTACTTCTTAATTGGAAGGATCCAGGATCCTAGGCTAGCTGAGGATAATGGATCCCAAAGTACAATCTGTTTGTCATTTGTTATCTCACCGACTTCTTGTTCTCCTATTGCTGGCGAGAGTATATGGATGATTGGGATCTTCGTATCTTCTGTAATTTTCAAGGATGAGGCTAAATTTGCTAAGGCATCTTCCCCATCATTTTCTTCCTTTGGTACATGTACTATACTAAATAATTCGAAGGATTTTGCTAATTCCTTCACAATTTCTAAATATTTGATCATATTCTCACCTTTTACGGTATAAGAGCCGTTAAAGTGGTTATTCATAAGTAAAGAATCCATATAAACTTGAAGATACCTGATCCTCATGCTTTTGGCTAAAAGTAAACCTGCGATGTGTGCTTCATACTCTGCCTCATTGTTGGTGGCTCGAAATGCACATGCAATAGATTGGGGTATTATGTCCCCCGGTGGCGATTTCAGTAGTATGCCCAATCATGTTCCTCTTACGTTGGATGCTCCATCTGTGAAGAGGATCCAAGGATCCTTGGTTTCTTCTAGTTGCTGGACTTCTAAACCAGCCTCCTTTTGCATGTCACTGCTGAAATCAGCCACAAAGTCTGCGAGTGCCTGTGATTTGATAGCTGTTCTAGGCTCATACTGAATGTCATATGCACTCAGCTTCACAGCCCATTTAGCCATCCTACCTGACAATTCTGGCTTTCTAAGAACATTCTTAACAGGATAATTAGTTCTCAAGATAATAGTATGAGTCTCAAAGTAATGTCTTAATTTAGTAGAAGCCATAATAAGTGCAAGAATTAATTTTTCCAAATGAGAATACCTGGCTTCCGCATCTAAAAGACTCTTACTTACATAGTAAACTGGATGTTGTTCACCTTCATGATCCTTAACGAGGACGGCACTTACTGCATTACCTAAAACAGCTAGGTAGAGATATAAGGATTCTCCATCCACAGGATTCATCAGAGATGGAGCTGAGGATATGTAATCCTTCAAGGCTTTGAGCGCAGCCTCATGCTTTTCCGTCCACTCAAACTTCTTATTCTTTCTAAGAATGTCGTAGAAATCTTTGCACTTCTCGGAGGATCTTGAGATGAATCGGTTTAGAACGACTATTCTTCCCTTGAGCCTTTGGACATCTTTAGCATTTGCAGGAGACTTCAGGTTGATGATGACTTCAGTTTGCTCTGGGCTTGCTTCAATTCCTCTTTTAGTCACCATGTATCCTAGAAAATTTCCAGCTTTAACACCAAAGTGGCATTTTGATGGATTCAGTTTCATATTATATTGGTCAAGGATATTGAATGCTTCTTCAAGGTCCCTGAGGTGATCCTCAGCCTTCTTTGACTTCACTACCATGTCGTCTATATAGACTTCCATGGTTTTGCCCAACTGATCCTTGAACATCATGTTGACCAGTCTCTGATATGTTGCCCTTGCATTTCTTAGTCCAAATGGCATAGCAATATAACAATATATGCCGGTAGGAGTCATGAATGCGGTATCCTCTTGATCATATGGTTCCATCTAAATTTGTTGAAATCCAGAGGAAGCATCCATGAAGGTAAGCATTTCATGTCATGCCGTCGCATCCACCATGGAATCTATATGTAGTAACGGGAAAGGATCCTTGGGGCATGCCTTGTTTAAATCGGTAAAATCGAAACACACCCTCCACTTTCCATTCTTTTTAGAAACGACAACCACATTAGCTAACCATCGAGGATACTTAACCTCTCTGATCATACCGGCCTTAAGAATTTTTTCAACTTCTTCTTGTATGATCTTGTTCCTCTCAGGAGCGAATTTTCTCCGCTTCTGATGGACAGGTTTAATAGATAAATCAAGGCCGAGCTTATGAGTGATTACCTCCTTTGAAATACCCGTCATGTCTGAATGTCTGAAGGCAAATGTGGATTTTCTTCGTTTTAGGAAGGATATCATATCCTCCTCAATTTCTCTGGGTATACTGGATCCTAGGAACACTTTAACATCTGGATCCTCGGGGTCTAAGGATACTTCCATTAGGTCCTTCTCCCGAGCTTCTAGCACGTCCCTAGGATGTTGTTGTGGTTGCTATGCTATAGTATGCTTGGCTTTCGACTTCATTGATGAAGAGTAATAATTTTTTGCCTCCACCTGGTCACCGTCTATCCTTACTACTCCCCAAGGAGTTGGGAGTTTAATGCATTGGTGGTAAGTAGAAGCCACCACCTTCATTCCATGTAACCAAGGCCGACCAAAAATAACATTGCAACAAGAAAGGTTATCTATAACACAAAATTTTTATAAGAGTTTAACCCTTCAATGTATATTGGGATTTTGATGTCCCCCAATGTCTTCTTGGTTTCCCCACTGAAGCCGACTAACACCGACGTCCTCGAAATGATTTCAGAGTCTGGGATGTTCATCTTCTGAAGGACATCATGTTGGATGATGTTGACCAAACTTCCACCATCGACAAGGATCCTGCATACATAATGGTTAGCAATAAACAAAGTAACAATCAAACCGTCATGATGAGGATCCTGGATGCTTGATTTATCTTCCTCATCAAAGAAGATCCTTTTGCCAGTTGTCAAGGTGGTAGATACTATTGGTCGGTCTCCGTTATCCAGCTTGATCTCTTTGGCTAGTTTTTTTGCTGCGGAGAAGGAAGTTCCACATATGTCTGATCCTCTAGAGATGAAATTTACCATTCGCATATCTAGGTCATCCTGGTGAGGATCCCGGATACTCGAATCGAATAAGATTTTCTTATCAGTTATTTGAGTAGTAGGAATGAGTGGTCTTCTTTCACCATCCAACTTGAACTCTTCCTTAGGATAAGAAGTTTGAAATATGTTGTAGTCTCTGGAGACGAAGTTGATCACGTGAGCATCTGGTAGCGGTGGTGTTGCTTTCTGTGGAAGATCTTTGGGATCCTGGATCTTGGATTTCTTCCTTCCCAATAGCTCTTTGAAGTGGCCCTTGCTTAGGAGGTACCGATTTCCCTTCTTAAGCCAATGCACTCGTCTGTCATGTGGCCAAAATATTCGTGGAAAGCACACCATTTAGATTTGTCTTTGAAGGTGGTTGTCTTCTCATTCTTTCGGGGCCACGTTGCTTTTTCTCCTAGATCCTTCATGGCACAAATTAATCCATGGGTATCCACAGAGAAACAATATTCTGAAATGTTGGGGTAGTCCTCATCATCATCCTCTTCCTCAACAGCTCGAACGTTTTGATTGTTGAATTTGGAGTAGGGCTTCGAGTTGTTGTTCTTGAAAGAGAATCCTTGCTTCTTGTCAGAGGAATCTTGTTTTGTTTGATTCCCCAGACGATCCTGGATCCTCTTGTCATCTTCCAACCGTATGAATCTTAGTGCCCTGTTTCTTACTTCATCTAGAGACCTGCAAGGAGTCATCACAAGATCATCATAAAAGGGGGAGCCCCTCTGAAGTCCCATCTTGAATGCTTCAACAGCAGTAGCCATGTCAAGATTAGGGATTCTAGAGCTTCCCTGCCGAACCTCGTGTAACAACTCGGGCTTTTCGAAATCCATATTTTTATTATAAACCCGACCCATTTCGGTGTTCGGGAAATTTTATCACTTTTATTGGATTAATTAAACTATTATATTATATAAAACATATTTACAACTTTCATATTTTGGCAAAATTAACCCAAACTTAAACTTTAACCCCAAATAAATTCCATCTTCAAACTACAAGGACCACATTGCAATTTCCGTCTTTATAACCCATTAAATATGGATTAACCATAACCCAAACCAGGACCCGTATTCAGTTTCTTGTACCCGAATACGAAATTGGCTAGCTTGGACCATAATTTTCGTACCAAACTTGGAAATTGAATCAGGGATATTATTCTTCTTGCAAATCGAGTCCACCGACGTAAGGAATTAGGAAATTCGATCTTAAACAATACGAATTGATATTATTAGGGATTCGTCTTTAACCCGTCTACTGATATATATTAATCTACCATAATAATACAATTAAACACGCATATAGCACCCCCTTTGCAGCGCCAACTAAACCCCTATACCTAATTGTTCTATATCGACCTCTACATCTGCGTTCTGACCTCTATTCACGCCGACTACAGTTTACGCTAATTGGCCCTTGATTTATCAGCGTTTAAGGTAAATAATCATACTAACAGATTCGTCTTGAGGTCATGATCATTAACCCTAATCCTAGTTGAATCAGATTAACCGATTGATCTTCGTTAGGGTTCTTAATTGAACCTGTCACTTGTGTCTGTTTAGTTTTAAATGATCTATGTTGTATTGTAACCAGTTATCACCCTAGCCTGGTTGGCTAGGGTGGTGGTGTTAAGATTCTATGGTGGCTGGTCGCGGGTTCAAACCCCAGCCACCCCGTGTTGTTGGATTTTTCTTATTTTATTCTTTCTTTAAACCATTAACTCTTTATATAACTAATAATAACTAAATAAAAGTTATTTTAATAAAACTGACCTTTTAATACTCGTTTAACTCTCGTTTTGCTTGTGTATATACGTTTAAACTTAGAAGTATATATATACATATATATATATTATAATTTAAATATTAATGCTTTTAATATGGTAAACTAATTTTATATATTTATAAAACTATAAATAATAATTATCATGTTATGTATTCATAAATCCAAATAATTATTTTACATAATAAAACCTTATATAAATATTAAATTATTATAATATTGTTTAGTTAGTGTTAATAATAAGTTCTTAACTTAGCGTTTTCGTATGTTTGTCAAATGCATCAAACTGTTATACTGCAGTAAGATCTATTGCATAATTCGCAAATCTTCTATATGTTAAGTGGCTAGTTATCTTGTTTGTGTTACTACATGTTACAGTTTAAGCAGTTGATTGCCATCTGGATTACAGTATAAGATATTTCATAAATCGAAGAAATTAATTGATTTTGTTGATTTTTACACATGTTGCAGAGGAAGTACAATGTAGCCGAGCAATTTAGAAGATATCTAACTGGAAATCTCAAAAGACTTACAGAGACGGGAGAGCTTGAGAAGGTTGGTAACTCTTATTATAAGTTTGGTTATATCACCGTTACTTTTACCATCTATTTTAGCATGCGCAGCTTCTAGTATTTAATTACTTTTATCATAGTGCTATACTGCTATGACTTATAGAAACTACTTTTTTGCAACTTTTTTTTTCTTTTGTTATTTGACCTTCTTAGATTGGTTTCTTGGTTAGATATTTTGTGCAGTGGGTCAATTAGAATCATAGTTTGTTTAATAAAATGGTCAATTTTTAAAAAAAATGAAGTTTAGCTGAAAAGGAAATGGGTCATGTGGTTTATCATTCGCCTAAAGCATACTCAAGTATTTACAAGTTACAACCTCCCAAATCGCTTTATTTTTGTTTTAGTAAATAGCTTCTGAAAATCTCTGTTTTGGTCACTAAAACTTATAATTTATATTAAAAACCAAATTTTCTGAAAGAGGAGTCTTATAGTTATTTTATATCAATTAATCACGACATTCAGACTTGCTGTTAACGTTTAATGACTTAAAGTGTACAAAAGGTTCTAGCGACGTAAATCATTTTGTTCTTTTGGAGTTGTAGTGAAAGATGAATGCTACGTATATCGTTTTGTTATTTTTGAAATCATATTTTATATGTAACTACTTATTAAACTTAAAAAGAAAGGAACCTTGTTTGCACAACCTCAAGGTTCTAGAGGTCTGACTCGTTGCCTACCTGACTGACCCATTGTTTACATCCGTTTAACATGCAGGTGAATGAACGCTACAGGGTCAGGCGTCGTGAAACATCCCAGAAAGGGGATCATGCGGGACCCCAAAACCGCAGAGAACTCCAACAACCGCTGGAACCCAAAGCCGGGTCCTGGACTTTGCTCTTAATGAATTACCAGCGGAACCAGTTCCAATAGAAAGAGTAGAAGATGCAGCAAGTGCTGCTGCCGCTCAGATACCCACAGCTGAACCCTTAGAATCCCGAGCGATTAAAGGTAATGAAGATAAGAACATGCACATGCTTGCTGGCCTTGTTGATGAAAGTGTGGCAATTTTGAGGCTGGCTGAAGACCTCTATGACCAATGTAAGTCACCTTACATTACCTTTAATTCTAAGTTTGTAAAATCTTCTTGTTTGGAATATGACCGAGCGTATGTATTTGATGTCACAGGCAAAAGAAATGGGAAGGTTATTCTGCCTCCTTAATTGCTACTGACCTGGTAGGGTGAGGATAGATCATAGATGTCAAATGTTGATGGTTATGTTGTTTACTTATTTACTATTTATCCTCCAAGTAGATGCTTGTATTGTTGTTATCTTAAACTCCTTTGGATTATGCCAATCCAGAACTTTAGTTTTTGTTTCTTTTTAAGGGTTTTAAATGATAAATGGTTCATGATTATAATAGCTATACATAACTACATATTAAAAATTATAACAATGTATAAATGGTGGAAGCTAAACGGCTGGTTCCAAATTCCAGCCCGGACCGAACTGTTGAACCAGTGCCAAAACTGAACATTGAACAAACTATTTGGATCTTAACCGGTTGACTTGCTACGGTTTGGGTGATTAAGTTGGTTTCATGGTTTATGAACATCTTTATTGCAACAAAGTCAAAACCAGGTCGGATGTGAGCAAAAAAGTCAAAAGCAGGTTGATCCCACAATGCTTCGCATCCAAACCAATTTTGAAGGATAGGAACCTGATCGGATTGGACTGTAACCCAATCACATGAAACCAGTTTCTTTTTTATTTGTGTTAACCTGGTGATGACTAGAGATGTTCAAAACGGTTTGGGACTAGGAACCGGAACCGGTTCCTAACCGGTTCCTATATTCAAAACCCCCTTTTAAACCGGTTCCAGGCTCGAACCGGTTAGGAAACCGAACCGGTTCTCCCACCCTCGGACCCCTAACCTATCTAACCGGTTCTTACCGGTTCCTAAACCGGTTCCTACACTGTAACCGGTTCCAACCGGTTACAGTGTAAAAAAATTTTTTTTTTTTTTTCGTTTGCGATTTGGATTCTAAACTACGATTCGTATTTGTATAGCATGAAAAATAAACAAAACAATTAACATAAAATTCATTTTATTTACTTTAAGAAGTTCAAAAAAAAAACGGTTACATGTTTTAAAATCTTCAAAAACAAACTAACAAAACATTAAACTTATAAATATAAAGTTGTGACATATTATTTCTAGAAAAGCCTTCTTGTTCGTCGTAATTATTAAGCGGCAACTTCTTCCTCGGAATTACTTGTAGAAATGCCTTCTTGTTCGTCGTGCACTCGAACATCAAGTGATGTTTCATCTTCGAGAGTGGTTACGTGTTGAATACGATCGATTGAGTCCAAGTGATCCTTTAAGCAAATGCACATCTCCACCGACTCCGAATTTAGTCTTGTTCTTCTCACCGATATTACCCTGCCACTAAGAGAAAAAGCTGATTCCGAAGCTACCGTAGAAGCTTGGACGGTTAGTAAATCACGGGCCATGGTGGCAATAATCGGAAACTCGGTTTCCTTTACCTTCCACCAAGCCAAAACATCAAAAGTGTCATATTCCTCTTCGGATAAACCGGTAGAGTAATCATTTGCACTATACCTTTCTAGTTCGCTTGAAGGGGTGTTACCCCTTTGTTTTTTAGCCGTTACGTTGCGAACGGTGTTCATAAGGCTAATCATGGGATCTCGTACTCTAGTAGCACTTGAACTTGATGAAGACCCCCCCGGCATAGGCATGTGTATGTTTGACCCATATTTATTTAAATAAAGTCATACATAAATTTAAAATTCAAGTTAAAATAATTTTTTGCCTCTGTTGAAAAGTTTGGGTCAATTTCATGCATATCTAAGGCTGAAAAAATTTCGTCTATCACACATTCAACCCCCGTAACATTTAACATTGGGTTTAAAGCGGCGGCGCAAGTAAAAACCGGTGGCAATTCAAGAAAGTATTTTTTTTAATTTAAACTTCATTGGTAATATGATGTTTGAAAACATTGGACTTTTATTTTCAAATTCTTTAAGATTGTTAACCATTAAAAATAACTCCGAAAGAACCAAGGGACTTGTCGGATAATGCGTTCCCGATAGTTTCGTAGTTGATGTTTTAAAAACTTCAAGAAAAGTCGATAAGTCATTGATAATTTCCCATTTCTCATTTAAAAAGGGGATTGCCAAATCATTCTCGGCAAGACTAGAATGAAACATTTGTAAAGTTTCTCTTTGTTCCAAAGCACTTTGAAACATTGTGCAAGTGGAATTCCATCGATGAGGTACATCCCAATTAGCTCCCAAAGCTTTTCTTCCCGTATCTTTACAAAATTTTCTATAATCCATTTGTCTTTTTTTACTTTTCTTAAAAACTTCATGTAGCATTAGTCTAAAATCGTTTATAACCGATGTAACCTCATCCGAAGCAAGTCCGTCTTGCACGATTAAATTAATGATATGTGCAACACACCTTGAGTGAAAAAATACACCATTGCAAATCGGCGTATATTTTAATTTTAATTTATCAACCGCCGATGTATTATTCGACGCGTTATCAAATGCCATTGAAAATATTTTATTTTCTAGTTTATAAGTTTTTATAACATAATCTAAAATTTCAAACAAATTATCTCCCGTATGTGGATACTCAAAAAGTTCGAAAGCAATGGTGCGTTTCATCATTTCCCACGATGACGGGTCTACCCAATGAGCGGTGACACAAAGATAAGATTCGGGTAGACCATGTGGAGCCGACCAAACATCACTAGTTAAGTTTATTCCCGTATTTATATTTTCAAAATATGCAATTAGTACCTCTTTGGTCTTCTTCCACAATTTTAAACAATAACGTTTAAGAGTATGACGACTTACGTGAGTGTATTGTGGTTGAAGCGTATCTCGAATCATGGCGGTTAAGCGAGGGTTGTCGAAGTGGCTAAACGGCAAAGCTTCTTGAATCACAAACTTCGCCATACGATCTTGAACTCGATCAATTTGGTATGTAAATATTCCGCCTTCACTATCCATTTGCGTTTGTTGCGAATCGACGTTCTTTTTCAACGCCTTGCAATACGGTTTTTCGATGTGTTTCTTCAAATTTGAATTCGAAAGTGGGTTTAAATAAACCCCACAAAACTTGCATCGAGCCTTCAATGAATGGTCACTCAATTCAACCAAATCCCAATTGCACCAAATCTCTTGATTACGATTATGAGGTACAATACGAACGAAACTTGGTTCGGCGTTGGAACCTTGACCAACCGATGATTGTGAGGCAGCCATAACAACAAATATGAATATAGAAGAAGAGAAAACAAGAGATTAGAGAACTCAAAACGTTGTAATAGCGTTTTTTTGTATTTTTTTGCGTTCGGGTTTGCGTTTTGAGTGTTGTGATGAACCCATGACACCAAATACCTATTTATACTAGTAGTGGGGTGCTTGGGGGAGCCAAAAAACGGCTATTTTTGACCCCAACGGTCAAAAAACGGCCAAAAAAAACGATTTCCAACGGTTTAATCGATCCAACGGCTAGAACCGGTTCCTAACCGGTAACCGGTTCCGGATGGAACCGGTTAGGAACCGGTTCCGGTTCGGTTCCGGTTCCTACCCGCCCCCACTCAGAAACGCAAGAACCGGTCACGGATCATCGGGTTGAATCAGATAGGGTCCGGTTCCTACCAAAAACGGGTGGGAACCGGTTCGGTTCCGGTTCGGGTCCACCGGTTCGGTTCCAGGAACCGGTTTTTTTGATCAACTCTAGTAATGACCATAAATACGGAAATACCCCCACACCAGTGTTGGTGACTTTGAAATTGCAACGTTGATTATTCAGAGAGTCGTATTATCATTTTTAGATTAAAAGTTATTTCGGTGGTTCTTCAAAATACTTTAGTCGAATAAAACTCTGAATTCGAGACAAGAATTTAGTATAGGATAGAATTTATGAAGAAGATGAACCAGAGTGTCGGTATATCTATGCAGAAGGAATTTGGTTTAGATAACTGTCTTAGGCAGTTACAATTCAAAATTTAAATTATATTAATATGTCTCCAGTATAAAACTTATGATTATGTGTGGCATAATCATAAATTGGCATCTTAACCCCAGCCAGGGACTCTGCCCTTTGGACCCCGTAACCTGGGCCGCTGCCCTCAGACCCCGTTCGTTAGGGGCTTCGCCCATAACATCATAATAAACTAAAGCAAGCGTGCACTCCGCTAGGGCTGTAAACGAACATGAACAGGGTCTTGTTCGTTTTCGTTCGTTAAGGAAATAACGTGTTCACGAACACTTACCGAACGAGATTTTATGTTCATGTTCATTCATTAAGGAAATGAATGTGTTCACGAACGATTCACGAACACAAGCGAACACAAATAAAATCAACAGAGCCAAGAGATTGAGACCGACGTATTCATCAATGTGAATAATGAAAGCATGCAAACGAATCGAACAAACACAAACAATGGTATATTCGTGTTCGTTCATTTAACTTTAAACGAATACGAACACTTAATCGAATAAATATTTATGTTCCTTTTCGTTTATTTAAAAAAAGAATATTTGTGTTCGTTCATATTCATTTGTTTATAATTTAATTTAAGGGAACATAACTGAACAAAGATAAACGAAAACTGAACAAAGATAAACGAACATAAATAAATATAGATGAACAAATGTAAGTGAACACAACAAACGTAAACGAACATAAATGAAAACACTTCAATGAACACAAATTAAAAAAATATAAAACCTTTAATTAAATGACTCATCAAGATAATCATTAATTATTTTATATTAATACATATAAGAACATGAATAAACAAACATAAATAAACGAACGTTCATGAACATAAATGAACGAACGGAACATGTGTTCATGTTCGTTCGTTTAATTAAACGAACACAAATTTTTTGTTCGTGTTCGTTCGTTTAATAAATAAACAAACATAAACGAACTTCCCGCCGAACGGTTCACGAACAGTTCAACGAACGTTCGGTTCGTTTACAGGCCTACACTCCGCACATCCCGAACTTGCTTAATGTTTATTATGATTACATTGGTCAACCAGTTAATCCAATTACACTAAAATACTAACAACCATACGGTCAAATCAGTTGACCCCTTTCAAACAAAAATCCTTTTGATGATGCAAATTAATTGATTTCAGATTATCGGTATTGCCTAGGGGTGTAAACAAACCAAACGCAAGTATAAGCCCAAGCTTGTTTAGAGCTCTACTTCTATAGCTCGAGCTTGCCTTTTTTAACCTTTTAAACTGTTATGTTGGTTGATGAAAATTTAACACCAATGAAAGATTGTGGTTGACCACATTTGGCTAGAGAGTGTTTTTTAATTTTTGAGAGATTAGTCATCAGTGTCTTTGAGTTATGAGATTAAACTAATAATTACAATGCCTTATTAACAAACACCCTCAAGGTTTGCTTATTCAAAGTTATATTTCTATTGCTTGAGCTTGACTTGTTTTGAGCGGTGTTTTTAAAGCTGAAGCTCGAGTTTGGCTATAGAGCTCTATTACAAAAGATCGAGTTTGGTAGTTAATATATTTTTTTATCTCAGTTTAGGCTCGACTTATTTAATGAACCGATTTCGTTGTGTTGCCATCTCTAATGGATGTTTTATTTATAACTGCAAAAATTATAAATAAAGATACCGGTTAGAAAAGGCTAACACACATCATAAAAGTTACATCAAAAGAAGAAAGTTTCTAAGTCATTCGGCCTAGGTTAAATTTATTTTACTACTTCAACTGACCATCCATAGGAAACAATAATGGGCAATTGAATCAAAAAGTAGTTCCCTCTTCAAATCGTTAGTATTAAAAATAGTTTTATTTCGAGTTTTCTAAAATTATCCACCAGTATGTGAATATGATACCTTCCACTGCTTTTTGATTTTGGGAAAATTAAATGTATTTTTACAAGGAAAGAAATATCGTAGTAGTAGTAATAATAATAATAACAATAATAATAATAATAATAACCTTAGATGTTTTGATTTAGGATAGAAAAAATGCATCCAAGAAAAAGAAAAGAAGATAATGGAGGTTAAGTAACATCTCTATCCTTGACCATCGCATTCACATGGCATGTGCTCATGCACAACATTAAACCCATGTTGAGTGTAACTTTTGTGATTGATAGATGCATTGACCCACTCAACATATATCTCACTCTAATTGATACTCCATATCTTCAAATTAAATGAAAAAGTGTCCCATCCAAACAAATAATCATGTAATATCTTCTAACTTTTTTTAAAAAAAATTCTGGTGATTTCCACCTCATAGAAATTGTATATACTATTGATTTCCAAAAAAAAATTGAATTGAACATGATGCTAAACCCATAATAATTTATTTATAATTTGTGTGATCTTACTTACTCATTAGAGTGAGATATGAAGTATTTTAAGTGATACTTCATGCATAACATTAAACCCATATTGTCTTTTAAGTGAACCAAACACACTCTACATGATCAGTTCAAAGATAACATCATGTCTCTTAATGGCCTATTAAGATGCTACCAAACAAGCTCTCGCAACTTGTTCATAATGCGTTCATATGCAGCTTTTACGTTGAAACGTAGGAGCACCCAAAAGGGTTTATATTACCACAATAACTTTGTTTTGGTTGTTATACCAATTATCGTCGTATTAACGAAAATAAAGTTATACATAATAACCCATTTTTACTAGTCACATAGGAAATCTTATAGACGTCCCTACTCCCTAGTCCTAATAAAGCAACAACTATGGGTAATTTGAAAGAAGAACTCATTTTTATACTAAGTGATAAGCCGATTAAATTTGCTAATTTGGTATAAGACAAACCGAAGTTTGATGTGTTTGTGTGTAAGTGTTTCTACTTTCTCAAATGACATTTGGTGGTTGTTATCTATAGTCTTCCTCATGATCTTTCACATGGTCACGACAACTCGGCACCTTTATGAAGAGTCATGCTTTTGGTCCCTTATGTTCTATTAATTATGTTATAGGACACTTATATTAATACATTTTTAAAGATTGCTTTAATTTTTGACACTGATTTTAAGTCAACATTACATAGTTTAATATAAATTAATTCCAACAATAATACGAACGATTATTTCTATTTATCGGGTAAAGACAAAGCTTTTTAAAATACGAAGTAGTTGGGAGATCTTGAATTCAAATCCTCCAGATGACAAAAAAAAATTATAGATAGTAAGGGGTGTTGGGCCAAAGAGTTTTTTTCATTTTCCCTCATTCGTCACGTGTGCGTCACACCAGCTTTCCCTCACCATGGTTACTATCCTCATGTCACATGTGACTAGGGCTGTTCACGATAGGGGTGTTCTTCGGGTTATTTATTTGGGTTTCGGGCTGTTCGGGTTTAACAAATTTATAAAAGTTTATCAACCTTTAACAATATCACAAACTAAAAAAAATCATATTCCAATTCGTTATAAAACCAAAATATACATGCATATTCAACAATAACATATATTAACTAGCAAAACATGAAATTTATCATACAATCATGCATTAGACAGGATGGAGTGTTGTAGCCTGTGGATTAATACTTGTGTAGATTGAATAAACATGCTTAATACATATTGGTTTAAATACTATACTATTTAAGTTTTTGAATTGAAGATACATACTCAATATGTTTTATGGTAATTAATACATTAGGATGTGATATATTTAATATTAATTGGAGGTTTGAGAACAACCGAACAAGAATACATAATGTCACTATGTTACTTTACCGCTAAACTACCATATAAAAATTATGGATACATGCATCGATGTAATATACTTTGGGTTATTTGGGTTAACCCAAATTTGAGTATTTCAACCCAAATACTGACCCGAATATTTTATCTCGGGTTCGTGTTATGAGTTTAATCAGTTTGGGTGAATTGGAGTTGGGTTATTCGGGTTTCGGGTCAGGTTTGTTATTCGAGTATGGTTAAATAACACACCCCTAGTTCACGAACAGGGCCGAACCGAACGCATGCTTGCTCATACCTAGTTTGGTTTGAAAGCGAACCGAATCGAGCGTATTGAATTTAAAGAAACGAGCGATATTTTTATGCTAGAACTTGGTTTGGTGAAATTGAGCGGCTTGGCTTTGGTTGGTTTCGTATAATGATTTATATTTTAAATTTCTAAAACTAAAAAATATCATAAATTCAAGACTTGCAACTCTAAAATGTCTAAAACTCAAAGTTAACAAGAAAACATATATAAAACGAGCAGCTATGGTTTAATATTGAACTTTGAAGTCAACACCAAAGAGGAAATTTCAAATACTTTTAAAAATACTTCTATTTTTATATATATACATAAAATATATATACAAATAATGATAAAAAAATCAAGCAATAACGAACCAAACCCGAGCGAGACTTTGCTAGTGCTTGGTTTGTTTTCAAACCGAACCGAACCAAACGACTCATTTCCAAACCAAGCCGAAATCGAACGAGCATTTTCGAGCATTTTTTTAGTGAGCAGCAAACAGTTTGGAAAGCCTTACACGTGACCAACAAAGGGGAGGGGCAGTGCTACAGGGGTGTCACACATGTGACCCCTGCCACATTAGATGTCATGTGGGACGACTTCTTTGCCAACTCACGTTACACGTGAGAAAAAAAAGGGTATACCTCCATCTTTAAAAATGGAATAGAGATGATGAGGTTCGTCGTTCAAATCTACTATTATAATAAATGAAAATGTGGTTGTGTCACTTGACATCTAATTTGACCATCTTGTGTCACTTGACACCTTAAGATTATAAGAAAACTATATTATCCTCATCCCACATTGTTCAAGGAAGAAATCAATTAGAAAGTAAATTACTATAAAATGCATTTGTCATCAAACTTGTCATTAGCGGGTGCATGAATTATTGTGTATGGTTGCTTAGTTTTAAAAATATTTAATTTTATCCGGGTTGGTTTTTCCGCTTCGAAAGCAGGTCTTTCGGATTCGCAAATTACTGGCCAGATTATTAGTTTTCGATTTTTTCCCGGTTTATCCGGTCAATCTCAGTTTTAAAAACACCGCTTATATCTCAAATTTGTCAAATGTGTTGAATTTTGTTTGTATAAAAAAATTTGATGCACTATTCATTGATAAATGAAATAACTAGAAAAAAATTATTGAAAGTTAGCTCGACCCATCAATTTTGGAACTTATAAAAATAAGACCCAATTACAAATTTTGTCCTTTAAAATAAGACGAATTACGGTTCATGTCCTTTTTTTAGTTTCCTTGCAGGCGGTGTACTTTAAACCTTTTTTTCTACACGTTATGTCCTTTACGCTAACTGGGTTAGAAAAACTCAGTTAAATACCCTCACGTGAGGTGCATGTGAGGGCATATTGGTCTTTTTGCCTACCCTGCAACTTCTTCTTCTTCTTCTTCTTCTTCTTCATTTTGCAGATCTTTACCTTCCCTTCCTTTCTCTCTTATTTCTCTCTCTACGCCACCACCATCACCATACCACAACCACTCCGCCCATGGATATCCTCAAACACCATCAACACCGCCACCACAGCTCCGCCACCGCCACCACCGCTCCAGCTCCGACCACTCCTATGACGCAGACGCCGCCACAGCTCTTGCCACCAGCCACTCCGGCCATGAATTAAGATATGCGATTTCGATTTTTCAGATCTGCGACCACCAACCACAGCTTCGTACACCGCCGCCACCAACCACTCCGGCCACCACCACAGCTCCGCCACCACCGCTCCATCTCCGTCACTGCTTATTCGCCACCACCACAGCTCCGCCACCACCGCTCCAGCTCCGACCACTCCTATGACGCCATATACACATCGGGTTTGGGCTCATTTAAGCTCTATTATTTTACGAGCTTACTTCTAGGCTTGGGTTCGGGCTCATTTATCGAACGAGCAAACAGACATACATACAAATCATATTACATTAAGCCCAAATCACTATCAAATCAAGCAAAACCACACAAATCCGTTGATTTAAGCCCAAGTCAGTGCATAACTCAAGAGTAATCAAACCAAATTAGCATAATCAACTGAATCTACCTACACATACAAATCCGTTTATATAAAGCACAAATCTGGATACACGCATACATATCAGTTCATATTAAACACAAATCTAGCCACACACATACAAATCAGTTCAAATTAAGCATAAATCAGTTCATACTAACCAAAAGTTTTTAGAATTGCTGGCTGATATTTGAGGGTGCTTGTGGCATAAGTCCGCCGAGGAGGTGCAACAGTGGTGATGCTCCGCTGAAAAAATCCTTCGAGTAAGCAAACCCTAGAAGAAGAAGAAGAAGTTGCAGGGCAGAGCTGTGGCGGCGTCTGCGTCATAGGAGTGGTCGGAGCTGGAGCTGTGGTGGCGGTGGCGGAGCTGTGGTGGCGGTGGTGATGGTGTTTGAGGATATCCATGGGCGGAGTGGTTGTGGTATGGTGATGGTGGTGGCTTAGAGAGAGAAATAAGAGAGAAAGGAAGGGAAGGTAAAGATCTGCAAAATGAAGAAGAAGAAGAAGAAGAAGTTGCAGGGTTGGCAAAAAGACCAATATGCCCTCACATGCACCTCACGTGAGGGTATTTAACTGAGTTTTTCTAACCCAGTTAGCGTAAAGGACATAACGTGTAGAAAAAAAAGGTTTAAAGTACACCGCCTGCAAGGAAACTAAAAAAAGGACACGGACCGTAGTTCGTCTTATTTTAAAGGACAAAATTTGTAATTGGGTCTAAAAATAATGTGTGCTTTAATCTAGATATAGTATACTAAAGTTGAAAATACAAAATCGCTCTTAAAATTTTTTTTACTCATTGAATAAACCTCTTTGGAGATTGTGACTTTTTTAACACATTTGGGGTCGAGTTCTCCAACTTTTAATTTTTAATGTAATTTTCATAGAAGATTTGTCTAAACCTTCATTTAAAAAGGCATAAGTATCTAACGCAAAAAACTTTTTTTAATAATTCGATTAAATGTTACTGGAATTAAACCATTCAAAAGTAAACTGGTTAAAATTGTCATAATATAAAATGAATTATTTTAAGTTACAACTGAGTATATGTATTGCACAGCTTTGTGTTTTTTTTAATCAGCTCTGAACTTTACGCTAAGTAATGCGTATTTGTATTTGTTATTTTTTTATTTAAGTTTGGATGTATTTTAATAGTATTTATTGACTATGTGCAACTTCAGAACGACTATATTTTTATGTGGATGTTATATTCCATTCAATAAGTATATTAGTTTTGCTGCTAAACAACTAAATGATTTTTGAATTATCATCCAACAGCACACTTGATATATAATGTTTAACTTCTTACTTGACTCATTTTAATTCTTGCTACCATCACAATCTAGCTTAGTGTTAATTTAGGATAACTTGTGTTAAGTCCCAACGAGCCAAAACCGTAAAGCTAAACAGAATGTTCGGTTTGGTTTCGTTTTAAATTTTAGCGTTCTGGTTTTAGTTTTAAATAAGAAAAAACCGTTAC
This sequence comes from Bidens hawaiensis, assembly GCF_021521415.1. NCBI lineage: Eukaryota > Viridiplantae > Streptophyta > Magnoliopsida > Asterales > Asteraceae > Bidens > Bidens hawaiensis. Next base: position 84,814 of record NW_027505085.1, on the reverse strand, counting down.
TAACGACTTGGCTCATGGTTTAACCTAAAAACAAGACCGTGAACAACCCTAGGCTTCGCCTTAATATAGTAGATATTAAAATTTAACTTTGTAACTTTTGCAAATCTTTTTTAAGATTCAAATCTCTTGTAGTATCTGTAAATGCAACAATGACTTTATTTACTCTGATGTGAAACGGGTTAAACTTGGTCAGGTTGTTCTTTAGAGTTTTTAATATATTCATAAAAGATATATGTAAAATGTGTTTATAAAAAAATATATTCAATAGTATTATATTTATTAATAATATTAATTATGAAGTACTATTTATCTGTCATGTTTATTATTTTCTTTCAAATTTTTTATTTATTTTACTTATTAAAGATACTATGAGAGCTTATATAAGAAACTACAATAAGCTACATACTTATATAAACAATTTAACATATTAATTGTGTCTTATATTGTGTTGTTGTTGAATAAATTTATTTATCTTAACCCGTGTTGTATACGGGCTCATAACCTAGTTGGCAGTTGCTATTGAATATAAAAGAAGCAGACATCCATAATGACAAAATGACAAAAGACGTCCTTTATGTTTTCACGGTTTTTCAATGGACGTCCTTTAGCAAACTTAATGGCAGAAAACATCCTTTATATTTGAAAACTTTATCACGTTTTGTCCTTTGACCATAACCTAGTTAAGTATTTTCGTTAAATTTGGTCATGTGCAATGCATATGAGGATACATTTGTAAATTTATGAATAGATTTAATAACTAAAAATAAAACATAGATTTATATATATAAAAGACACTCACTCACTCTCTCTCTCTCTCTCTCTCTCTCTCTTTCTGTGTTTAAACAACCACCACTTAATTAACTCCACCACCATGCCATATAACCAGGGTATGATTTGGTATGCGGCTCCACAGGAGACCCAGTTGTTCGCCGCCACCACCACACCAAATCAACCACCACGCTTCCTGACCCGTTGTGATCCACTCCACGTCATCTACATCATCATCACCACCACCAACCAGTTTTCCGACAAGGGGATCGATGACCGAACGATTGATTAGTGTTTAATTTTATAGATCTAATCTTGTCAATCGTCTAATTTCTCAGATCTAATTTTGATTCTTCTAATTTTTGGCGGTGCGGTGGTGGCGGCCGGTTTTCTGAGATGCAGTTCTTGGTCTTGTGTGGATGTGCGGTGGTATCGGCTGGTAGTATAGTGGGGCCCATGTGGATATTATGGGTAATTTTCAGTTGATTGAAGATGTTATAAGGGTTGCAGCCGAAGCCACAGGTGAAGGTGAATAACTGGGAGGTGAAAAGTTATGAAAAGTTGACTTAATACAAATAGGAATATGAAGGTATGTGTATTTTGGGTGCGTTAATTACATAAGCAGCAGTTGTTGGTCTTGTGTGGGCGACGGTGGTTGGTTGGTGACGGTGGTTTTGGATGAGAGAGAGAGAAAGGAAAAGAGTGGAATAGTGGATGGATTTTGTCATTTATGCCGACGGCAGGTCGGAGCCTGGCGTGTGAAATGATGATGATGGTGGCTGATAGTGATGGTGGGTGGTGGGTGGTTATGAATGCTTGGGTAAAGATGAGGTTTAAAAAGAAAAAAAAATATTTATTTACTCAAAGACCAAAATATTAAGTCAATTACGCAAATAACCATCGAGGGGGTAAAAAGACTAAATTGCCCTCACATGAGATGCACATGACTGGTTTTAACGAGAAAAACTAACCCTTGTTAGTGAAAAGGACGAACCGTGCAATGTTTTTTAAACACAAATGATGTTTTCTGTCATTACGTTTGCCAAAGGACGTCTATTGAAAAACCGTTGCAAACATAAAGGACGTCTTTTGCCATTTTGTCCGTCCATAATTGATGAATTAGAATCCAATGCTGTATATATGTAATTTATTACTTTAATATAATACGTGAAATTAAATTAATCGATTAAAAACAACAAAATAAAAAAATAGTACAACGCCTTTTAAAAAGGCCCACACGCCTCTCAACTCCATCATTAAGAAAATAGCAATATTATTAGGGGCGAATGGTTGTGATCAAAAGCAATAATAATTCAAGTAAAAAAAGATTGCATTGCCATTTGATCCTACATGTGTATTCGTTTTATGTTTATAAATATGAAAGTGTATTTTCAACAGAATTTTTCACACATTTAAGGAAAAATAATTCTACAATGTTGAAATAAACGACACCTGCATTATATGATACTTGTTTTTATATTTGAGGAACGTCAATTCACCGAGTATGATTTAAAGTGACACCTAAAATAAAAATCTCGGGTTATCTTATGGTGTACGCTTATACCTAATCAATCTTAAGCTATATGAAAAGATAGCTAAATAAACTTATTTTTCACATGGCTTTAGTGAGACAAAAGTGATTATTCAATTCTAATCTTGATATAAAGTTCGATTATAAACAGAAAGCAGGTGATGAATTTCAATCCCTTGATATGACGTATTTGTTTTAAATGTGGAAAAACTGAAATTTGAAACTAATTCCAATTAAATTTTATGTTCATTGGAATTCAAGAATTCAACAACTTTAAAAGAAAAGTTCAAAAAAGCGTTTGAATTTTTAATTTGGATGGGTCGAAATGGGATTTGGGTTGGGCGGGTTTTCGGGTCGGATAGGTTTTTAGAACATAATAGGTTTCGGGCCGGCATGGTTTCGAGTCAGATCCGGACTCAAAATGCATTGGGGGGGGGCTCAAATTTTAAGTCGAAAAAGGGTAAATTTAGACTAAGTATACAAATTTTTCGATGAAAACGGATAGATTTACACTAGTACGCAAAAACACAAGGGGAGGGGGGGCTCCCCGGGCCCTCACTAAGCTTTGTCCTTGATCGAAACGAGTTTTGGATTAGGTTGGGTTTTCGGTCGGATTGGGTTTCAGGTCAGATCAGGATTCAGCTCAGCAGGAGTTTGGGGCAGGACTTGTTTTGGGCCGGAAAAGTTTTCGAATCGTTTGGTCGGAATTGGTTCAAGTCTAAACAAGTTTCATTTTGGATTGGGTTTCAGGTCGGGACAAGGTTCGGCTCAGCATGGGTTCGGGTTAAAACAGGTTTCGGTTGGATCCGACTTGAAACCCGTGCCGATCAAAAACCAGTTTCGACTTGGAAGTCGTGCAGAATCAGAACCCGCACCGACCCAAAATCCGTTTGACTTAATATTGCACTTGCAATGATTTGTATCTACCGTATAATTTTTGAAGAGATAAACACAAGCATCATACAACTAGATCAGTATCCCAGCTCATCTTCTATTAGTAGATTATTCAAAATTTCGTTCCTAAAATAAGGATTACTTTAAACATCTATTTAGTTGGAATATAAACTCTATAAATAAATAATTTCTTAAAAAAAGAAGGTAATAACATTCAAAAGAAAACTCCCAAAACTTTTACCATTTCTATTGTCTAATCTATTTTTTTTCACAACCAACGAATCTTTCAAAATGATAGTGTGGTGAGATAAAACTCATTAAATTCAATGATCTAACTTTGGACGTCATGTTGGGGATTTCTGCAATTGTATATCTTAGGAAAATCTGAGAGTCATGAAACACTTTCAGATCAAAACTATTTATTGGTTCCCAAATGTTTGAGCGGATAAAAGATTTAGTGCAAGAATCAGTATGGTGATTGAGAGAGTTTTCTGAACCAGAGAGTCTATCGTATAATTAAGGGTAGTTTTAATTAGGGTTTATCTGATTTTGAATTTCAAAATCACAAAATACGCTCCTGGAATTTATGACAAATAAAACATACGAAATTAAATTAAATTAAATTTCTAATGTGTTATTTAATATAACAATATATGTCACAAATTTGCCAGCCAGATGCGCTGCCCCTCGCACCCCGCTATCAGGGGCCCTGCCCCCGGACCCCCGCCAAGGGAGTGTTGCCCTCTTGGAACCCCCATGGCTTCGCCCTTGAGTACCAATAGAATTATAAATTATAATAAGATCAAATAAGTGTGCACCTCACACCCGACTTATTTGATTCCTATTACAATTAGCTTGATCAACAAGTTAATCCCTAATTACACTAAAATCACCTAACACGCCACATACTCGCTTAGTCTTCCATCCTCATCCGATGCCGCCGAAGCTAAATGATGCTGGCAGGAATCAAACATGATCATATAGAGTATCAAGTCTTCCCTTACCACTCTATAATTTTCTAATATGATAAAGACAAAACAAAAACAAGAAAATATCAAGATTTAACCAAGTAAGTTATGTGCATACATTATACTCACACAGTCACACGCTATAATATATTATTATATTGAATGTGTCCACAAACATCCATTAAACCAAACTAACATAACATATTTTTGAATCAAAATAAAAAGTTAATTTATTACAAACAACTCATTTTTGTTTAAAATAATAACAGTTTACTTCTCGTGAGCTTGAAACTTATTCTTTAAAAACATAGATTTCTGTATCAAAGTTAATCGAGTTTATCAATATCAACAGACTCCTAAAATAGTAAAATATTCAAAACTTGATAATAAACACCAAAATAATAATAATTTTTAGTCTCTCACCAACAGTTACCCTACAAAGTTAAATAACATTGATCTCAGACACAAGTCAGAAAAGTGTTCCATCTCACACACATACCGACATCCGTGTATACACACACATATAATATAATATTTTATAATATTATATTGCATGAGTCCATAGATATCTCTTTCCCAGTTACTAGTTACTTACTACCCCTCTCATATCCTGTTTGTTTGTTTTGTTGTTGGGTTTCATTTATTCTCTTGAGAGCTCATTACACACATCTTATTACCAGGTAATATAACACTTTCTCATAGATCCATTATGTTCAAGTTCATGTTACAGATCTGAAACCAAACTATGAGTTACTGACTTAGAATAGTGTTCATTTCCAGTTAACTTGGAGACCAGTTTATTTGTTATTTAGTATTTTGTTGTTGTTAAGTGTTAAGAAACACAGTCACAGAACCATTGATTGGGTGATTGAAGAACATTTGCTGCTACTTTTTTTCTTTATTTTATTTTATCATCAAAAAAGTAAAAAAAAGAAAAAAGAAAAATGTGTGTTACTGTACTCTTTCTCTCTCTTTTGCTCACTGGCCATAATAATAATAATTGGACCAAAAGTTTACATTGTCGGCAGCAGTAGCCAATATTTGCCATCAGTTTTTGACAAACTTTCTTGTTTTTTATTTATTTTTGTTTATTTTGGTATATTTTGACTTACATTTATGTTATGCTCTTTAAATCATCTAGATCTGTGTCTCCAGTAAGCTGTCTTTGAACTTAGTTTGTGGTAAAAAAAAAAAAAGTTTCATTTTTTACTTTAGTCTTGAAGAAGTTATGCAAATTGAATTGCTGTTAATTTTTTGAATAGATTGTGGAATAATTTGTGAGGTGAAGAGATGAAATTTAAAGATGATAAACCCGGGAGACAGCCCGAAAAAAGTTCAAGAGTGGTGCCAATAGGCGTAATGTTTGTGGTGCTATGTGGGCTTTCCTTTTATCTCGGCGGGATATTTTGTTCTGAAAAGAACAAAATACCGACCGAGCAGGCAGTTGGTTCAAGTTCTGTTGAACCAACTGCTTCTGGGGTGATTCGGGTGGAATCGGTTACTTTTCCCGAATGTAGTCCTGATTTACAGGACTACACGCCCTGCACGGATCCTAAGGTATATGTTTAATTAGTTGTTTTGTGATTTTTGAGTTTGTTGACTTTGCGGTTGATTTGATTGTTGTTGTTAATAGAGATGGATGAAATACGGGCGGTACAGGCTTACGTTTATGGAGCGCCATTGCCCGCCTGTGTTTGAGAGGAAGGAGTGTTTGATACCTCCACCTGATGGATACAAGGAGCCTATTAGATGGCCAAAGAGCAAAGATGAATGTTGGTACAGGTAAATTTTTCAATTCTTTTTTGTATCTTTTTTTTGTCAATCTTGGATCTAGATTAAAAGTGGCAGGATGGCGGGTTAGACGGGTTATGTAACAGATAAAAATGGTTGTTTTTAATGGGGCAAACGGGTCAAGTCGGGTGGACAGCAACACGTTATAACTTTGTATAAGTACTTAATACGTTACTTAGGGGTACACGAAACTGAAATAATCGAATCCAGAAAAAAACCGACGGTTTGGTGTTTTGTTTTTCTAAAAAGCTGATTTTTTGGTTCAGTTTCGGCTTTACTATTAGCAAAAAACTAAAAAAAAACTTAAAAACCCCGATTTTAAGTCATTTATAAGAAATTAATAAATGGTGTAAACCAAAAATTTTAGGCCCAAATATGAAAACGCAACAATGTAAGGAAGTTATATGCATTATAAACAGACTTCGGGCGACTTTCATCCCATTAGACTCATTTGAGGTAATAATAAATATTTTCAAATGTAAACTGTCTAGGAATGTCCCATATGACTGGATCAACAAACAGAAGTCAAACCAGCATTGGCTAAGAAAAGAAGGCGACAAATTCTACTTCCCGGGTGGCGGTACAATGTTCCCTAATGGTGTTAGTGCTTATGTGGACTTAATGCAGAATCTAATCCCGGGTATGAAAGATGGAACCGTTCGCACCGCCATTGATACTGGATGCGGGGTTAGTTTGTTTCTCAATTTACATCTTATGAATCTTAACCAAAGTGGTTAAGTTTTAGTAATGTAAAGGTTAAAAGGTTAAATCTTGAAATGTTATAGGTTGCTAGCTGGGGAGGTGACTTGCTTGACCGTGGCATCCTAACCGTTTCTCTCGCCCCTAGAGATAACCACGAGGCTCAAGTACAGTTTGCTTTAGAACGGGGGATTCCCGCCATTCTTGGAATCATATCTACACAACAACTTCCGTTCCCGTCAAATTCATTCGATATGGCCCATTGCTCAAGATGCCTTATCCCATGGACCGAATTCGGTAATTTTTCTTACGTCTCTGAAACTAGTTATGCCATCATAGAAGTGGCAATATGGGCGGGTTGGGTTACCATCAAGCGGGTCAGGGTCAAAATTTGTCATTTTTAGTGGGTTAAACAGGTCTGGTCAGATTGGCCCAGAGACAGTTTTTAGTCTTTCTAAGTAGGTAGTACTTTAAATATGACAAGAAAAACTGCATTGTAACAATAATAATAATCTATTTTCTTGGATAAAAAGAGTTGTATGCTTATTAAGTACACTTGAAACGACTTCCGACCTGTTTGACCTGAACCTGACTTTAGCATGAATTATTGATGACAATCTTGATTGATTTATTTGATGTATCTTTCAGGTGGAATTTACCTTCTAGAAGTACACCGAATTCTACGGCCCGGAGGATTTTGGGTTCTGTCGGGACCGCCCGTAAACTACAAGAGACGATGGAGAGGTTGGAACACGACAATGGAGGATCAAAAATCAGATTATGACAAGTTAAAAAAACTTTTAACTTCAATGTGCTTTAAATTATATGACCAAAAAGATGACATAGCAGTTTGGCAGAAAACATCAGATAGCAACTGTTACAAACAGCTCGATGTACCAGATACCTACCCACCAAAATGTGATGACGGGACCGAGCCAGATTCCGCGTGGTACACCCCGTTGAGACCGTGTGTGGTCGTGCCTAACTCAAAACACAAGAAACTCAGCTTGCAGTCGGTTGCAAAATGGCCCGAGAGGTTACGCGATGCCCCAGACCGGATTGGTGATATTAAAGGTAGCAGTGCGGGTGACTTTAATCGAGATGATAGAAAATGGAAAAATAGAGTGGCACATTACAAGACGTTGCTTTCAATTCTTGGAACTGATAAGATACGAAACGTGATGGATATGAATACCCGTTATGGCGGTTTTGCTGCTAATTTGATTAATGATCCACTTTGGGTTATGAATGTTGTCTCGTCTTATGCTCCAAATACGCTTCCTGTGGTGTATGATAGGGGCTTAATTGGAACTTACCATGATTGGTAAGACGTATAGAATATCCGGATATTGCGTTGTTTCTTGACAAACATTAACTTGTTTTGTTTCTTATTAGGTGTGAGGCATTTTCGACTTATCCTAGAACATATGATCTGCTTCATGTTGACAGTCTCTTTACACTGGAAGGTCATAGGTAAAGTTGACTTTCATTTAAGTCAAACATGTTAGTCAAATATCTTGAAACTGACCATTTTTGTTATTTGGATTTGATATATATGTATAGGTGTGAGATGAAATATGTGTTGTTGGAGATGGACCGGATCTTGAGACCGAACGGGTATGCATTGATAAGGGAATCGAGCTATTTTGCGGATGCGGTTGCTACAATCGCTAAAGGGTTGAGATGGGATTGTCATGTAGAAGATACTGAAGACGGTAATAATAAGGAAAATATTTTGGTTTGCCAGAAAAAGCTTTGGTATTCACAGCAGAGCTCATAGCAAGAACAAAGATATGAAAACGCTGTCATTTTTTTCACGAAGCCGGCAGATACTTGAAGAATCATTAAGATGGTATTTCATAAATCTATGTATCATCAAGTTTTCAGAAAAAGAAAAGGAATTATTAGTTACTCATAATCTAAGTTATTATAATATAGTAATGGACTAAGTTACAATGGACTAATGTTTGTAACTTTGTATTGTAGAAGAAATGCCTGTTCTTTTTTAGTTTTTATTTTTGTTTGTGACAAGAGCCAGATATGCTCCGTTTTTTCGTGTTCTTGATTCACATTTACATGTTATAAAAGAAACAGAATCATAACAATGATGTTAAAGATCAGTTAAGAGCACCAATGATCTATAAATACATCATATTTTGTCATTTTCTTCATTTATAGAGAAATTAATCACTATAAACAATAGAACAAAGCATATGGTGCCCTGTTTCTCCTAACCCTGAGAGCCAATACGTGTTGTTCGTTCTATGGTTAGAATCGCGTTTGATTTTTCTGAAAGGAACTAATAGAAAACCCAAGTCGACGGTATCCCAAGGCTAGTCAAATTCTAGAGCTCCAATGCAATTTGGTTTTGCTGACTTAAATCATCTTGCAGCAAGTCCTCCGGATCATAATCTGAATCATACAACTCAACTGATTTCCCCTTTCTAAAGGCGAGCCTCTTTTGAAACTTTTTACTGATATAAGACATCGCTTCTTCGCCTTTTAACATTCTGTAAACCTGCAGCATAATATTAAAAAAAAAACACTTATCTTGAATGACTGCACCAATAGATTTATTTTTTTCTTTTCCTGTTTATTCTTCCAAAAAGAAACCGAAATTACCTGGCTCATTTTAGGGCGTTCAGTTGGAATGTGATTTATGCATAAAGAAGCAGCTGACACGATGCAATTCAGTTGTTCCAAGTCACAAGAACCAGAAAGTTGCGGGTCCAGAATTTCTTCATAGCTTTTTGAAGTGATTAAAGGTTTAGCCTGCAAGTATTAAATCATAAACTTCTTTTTCGGTCATCAAAGTTTTATATTTTTTTTAGCCAAAATAGAAAAAAACTTACCCACATTACCAAACTTTTTTGTGATTCATCTAAAGCAGGACGCCCGGTAATAATCTCCAACAATAGCACCCCATAAGCATACACATCAGTTTTCTCATCAATCAAACCATTCATAAAAATCTCGGGGGCAAGGTAGCTATAATTTGAAAAACAAAAAACAACAGTCAGTCAAATAAAAGTATAAACATGATTAAATATATTCAAATACATACCCAAATGTCCCTTCAAACTGAGATACAGTGAGGTTCAACCATTGATCCGGAAGCCATTTTGCCAACCCAAAATCAGAAATCTACAGTTTAATAAAATAAAACAAAACGGTTATTATAAACAAGTAGCAGATACCATAGTCTAAATAAATACCTGCTTAATTTATATAATCATATGATTGATTACCTTAGGTTCAAAATCTTCTGAAAGCAAAATATTAGCCGCCTTTATATCTCTATGAATAATTCTCCTTTGACAAGCTTCATGAAGATAAGAAAGACCCGAAGCAGTGCCAATGGCAATATTATATCTTGTTCCCCAATCTAGCTTTGCTTTCTTACCTTAAACAAATAAACAATATGAGCAAACAAGGTTTATAAAAACATGAAATATTATCATTCTTCAATGACTAACCACTAAGAAGGGATGCTAAGCTTCCATGTTGAGACAAAGGAAGAACAAGATGCATGCCGCCTTCAACGCCATAGCCAATAACATGAGAGATATTCGGATGATTGACATGAACAAGAATTCCCAATTCAGATAAGAAATCTGAAGTCATTTCTTCAGGTGTACCCCTGATTAGTCGTTTAACCGCTATAATTTGTCCATCATGCAAATGGCCCTTGTAAACTTCAGAATATCCTCCTTCTCCGATTAAGTTTTCTTCATACCATCATAAAAGTTATATATATGATTATTATTCAGCCATTAACAAATGTAAGTATGTAACTCTCTCTTAACACTTCAAATATTTTAGAATATACAAACCACGGCTAAAGTTGTCGGTTGCATGTTTGAGATCTGCAAGTGAGAAATTTGTCCACGATGCTTCAAAACAATGCAACTCGGCGTCTAGATCATGAGGTAGTGTCGGTATGGTTTCAGTTATTTTTCTGCTCCTTCGCCTGGTAAGCCTTTTGATGGAATGGAGGGTAGGATGGAATCCATGTAAGGTTGAGGTTGACCCCCTTTTAATTTTTCTTAAAAACCCGTTCCATTGATGCGGACTTTCTGAAGCGGGATCAGAATCTATCTCTCTTGATTTGCAAGATGGTGAACATGTGTTTTCGGGCGAAGCTGATCTAGCGGTGGCTTTATGTGAAGATGGTTCAGGATTGGTTTCATCCTCATCATGATGGTCTTCTTCTTTATCTAATGACCCAAGTTCTACCATAATGATCAAAAGTATAAACATGTAAGTACCAAACTACCACCTAATAATTAGAACAACATATCAGGAGACAAAATAATGGGAAAATGACCAAAATGCCCATTTGGCCGGACAATGTTGACAAAATGTCACTTGACCAACCAATTCCCGTTATTATGTCCACCCTAAAACTCGTCGGCCCAAACACTTTTTAATCATTACTCGACGGGATTTTAACCAACTAGATTCGTTGGAGGCCAAAATAATCACGTTAGACACCTAAATCGGTTTCGATGATTTATTTTTTTTAAAACAAACTAGCGATCCAAAGATTTTATGGCACGTGGTAGTATATGGTTGGTTAAAATCCTGTCGAGTAATGATTGAAAAGTGATTGGGTCGACTAGTTTTAGGGTGGGACCTAGTTGGTGAAATGGACATTTTAGTCACCTTATCCCCAAAATAATTGTAGAGAAGAATAAGAATGTGAAAGGGAGGGTTTTAACCTTGAGCAGAAATGGGAACGGATGAATCGGAGAAGATAATTCTCTGATTCCCGACTGCAAACACAACACTTTTCTTTGTTTCTTCTTCCTCTTCTTCGTCTTCCGACATCTTTTCGCCACAAGTTTCTAAAGATTAACATAAACGATGATAATAATAATAATAATAATAATAATAATAATAATAATAATAATAATAATAATAATAATAATAATTAGGATTTAAAATGCATGCAAAGCAAAAAAAAATCCAAGGCCTAATACATGTAAATGTGGCTTCAATTTTGAAGATATTAATAACATCCAAATCAAAATTATCATATTATATAGGTTTCAAAATGTGCAACATCACAAACATAAACATAAAGATGCAGAGACTGAAACAAAACAAAGGATGAATATACTGCAACCAAACAGTACCCTAATGGAGATATAATATTACCTTGAGGAATTTGAAGGTTTCAAGACGATGACGATGATGATGATGGAGATTCAAATATTTAGAACCAGAATCGTGTTTGTGATGATAGAAAATAAAAGAAAAGAAAAAGATAAAAGAGTAAGGAGAAAAGAGCGGTTAATTAACATGGATTATTTGTATATCCCCGATTTTCATGCAATATATAAAATGTGATTTTATAATTTAGAGACGGTGATTTAAGGTCTAGAGATGGTGATTTTAGGTGTTCTGGGTGAAAAGTTTTTATATTTTAGAAAATGTTTTATGTGTTATTGTTCACCCCATATAATTTTTTTAATATATTTTGAAAGGTGGTTGGATGTGAATGCTCTAAACCCATACATACCCCAACCTATCGGATTTAAAACCGGTTCATATTTAGTTGACAAAGTTAACATCGGTTTTCATCCAAACCTGTTCGGATCTAAACTGGTTCTAAGTTATGGAGTCGGGCACTTGTGGCATAATTGTTAGGCAGCAGTAGTCACATTGTGTAAATTAGGCATTTCTTTGTAACATGACAATGTTACCAAGAATAATGCTATAGCTTGCTAGTCAATGATCTCTAGCATTTCGAGGAACTCTATAGACCAAACCCATTGCGATACGATACATTTAGGCTGCATTTATACATATTTATCACTGTAATGGTCTTAATTGAATGTCTTTCCTACAACCATTAAATATGTTTCACGGTAAAAAAACATTGAAATGAATAGGATGAGATTTGAATGAATCTACCGGAATAACTGAAAGAGAAAGGTTGAGAAGAATTATAGGTGTTATAAACACAAGAAGTGATAGTTGTATTTTATATATAGTAACTTTTTACTTTATAATGTGGTCTATTCACAATAAGTTTATATACAATTATAATAATTTATAAGTAGGTCTAAGTTCATGAGAGAAGTCGTTTTAATGTGAGAAGTAATTCCAACCAATCAAAAATTTTCTTTCTATTTTTTCTTATAATTTATTTCAAGGGTATAATTGTAAAGCTTCAAATTATTTTATTTAGTAAGTATATAAATTTAGAAGTTTCATTTTGATTTATAACTTTTTAAATCTTAATTTTAAACTTTAATCTACACAAATTCATTCGTTTCAAGTGCATATATCATCGCACCATGCTTGGTCATGACCTCCAGCCACGATGGGCTGGACCTAAGTACGTTCGAGTGAGACTGACCATGTGTATATTTATGGTACCTAAGTACGCCGAAACGCTGCGGTGTTTTGCTGGGGTGACCTAGTGTAGAGACTCGAATTTATAATGATATCGTTTTAACTTGATTATTCCTAAGCCAAGATGGGCCGAGTCTTACGTGGTCTCGAAGGGTGATTAAGTAAAGAAAATATTTTAGCGTCAGCATATTCACCAGCATTCGGTGCTGACATATTTTCTTACATTTTGCAGGTGAACAAGGATAGCGCTTGGAGTGTCGAATTGCTATAAATATCCGATGGCTCGGATTTATTTTGTATAAATTTAATATGTTAAAAACGGTGGTTTGTAATTAAAACAAGTAATCTTTTGAACTTAAACGGGAATCTTTTATAATCCCGTCTTTTGTAATATTACAACTTTAATCCACATGTTTTATAAAGTCTTCCGCTAATAACCCGTAACTCTGATTTATCTACAAATGTGGTACCAATTGATGGGTCACGCTCCTAGGCCTAAGATGGGGTGTGATAGAAACCCATGCTCAACCTGCCACAGGTTGTCGTTAGTAGCTTGGGTGACTGTAGCCTTTAAGCCTTCTTTCTCCATATCAAAGGCTTTCTTCTGAACCTCAAAGGCTTCCCGATCAACTTCCAGCTAACCCTATCAGCTTCCATCTTTTTCTTCAACCCAACAACCTCAATCTCATGGCTACGAGAAAGCTCATTAATCTTCTTCACATAATCCTCCTCCTTCTTTGAAAAAGCGTCAACATCTTTTTCATCGCTGCCATAGAAGCCTTCATCTTTTCTTTCTTCTTAGAAAACTCCTCATACTCTTGCATCCCCTTCTGAAAGCGAGTAACTCCCTCAGCTAAAAGGGCAGAAAGGTTGCAAGAGCTGAGAATCAACCTTGAAAGCATGGCATCACCCTCCATCTCAGAAATGGTATTATGAACTCCAGGTGGAGCAAAGTTAGCCAACACATCAACGCGAACCTCTGGATCCTTTAAGCTATCACCAACCTTAACATTCCACCCAGGGACATAAACCTCATCTACACTCAACCCTTGAACAGTGGACGCTGCAACCTTTTTACCAACCGATTTCTTCTTCTTGGAAACAACCAAACCCTGCTCTTTCTCCACCTCTGCACTTGGACCCTGATCCTCCGCAACTTGAACATCATCGCTGACATCCACTGGTTCATGTGAAGATGATGGACCAGAAGACTTCAACAAACGCCAATTAGAGCGGCGGGTAGAAACTTTAGGAGCGGTAGACTTAGTGAAGCCTTTAACGTTCGGAACTCCCACATACCCAGAACCTTCGAAACTACTCTCCTTTCCTCGAACCACAACGTTTTCCCCAGCAATAGCTGCAGCATCCCCGAATCCAACATCGGAAGTATCATCACTCTTCACAAAATCTAAAGCCGACATAGCTACAAAAAACAAAAGAAGTTTGTCAATAACCATATCATGGAAACAAAACAAAGCAAGATAAGCAAATGCATACCGTTATCATCTCTCATAAGCACGGGATCCCGATTAGGCTTATCCCACAACTTGCTAATTCCTAACAAAACGAGAAGATGTTCGGGAAGAGGACGAAGACGTGACGGACACTTCCTAATAGATTTTAAAAAAACATCGTTCAACTCCGATTCAACCGGCTCCGGCTAATTTAAAACGGCCTTGGGTTGTCTCCAAACAGTTTTGAAAGGAAGAATGGAATCGGAAACAAAGAAAAAGCGATCCTTCCAAGAACCAAGGGTCGTAACCGTCGAAGATATCAGGCAAGTATCAACCTGAGTATGCTCAAAGGTATACCAATAGTCGTTCTTCGCTAGACGGAAGAAACGGCGAAAACCCAATAACGACGGATCATACCCTAAAGACCTACACAAAACCTCAAAATGCAAAACCCTAGAAAGCCCTAAGGGGTGAATCTGACCAAAAGACACACGATAATACTCTAACACGTTCAAAACAAAAACCGAAAACGGATGGCGAAGGTTCGAAAACTCAAAATGGCGACAATAAAGGGCAATCGAACCCACCGGACAACGGTCGATCGAAGCGTCGGCCGGCGGAGCTACCGGTTTAAACTCTAAACCTATACCCTAATCGAGGCAGAACGATTCAACCTCCTCTTGGGTTAATCGGGAATAACTCACCAATAGATCCTTACGAGCACCCATAATTTCGAAAGAAAGGGGAAGGATTTAAACTAACCTGGTGAAAGATTGAAAGGAACTTGATGAGTGTTTGAAGAATATTGTGGAACTTTAAAAGAAAAACTTAAGAAAATGAACAGTTACCATTATTAATAAGAGCAGTTATTGGAAACCGCAACCTGTAGTAACCATCACATCAACTGTCTTGTCAGAAATTTAAAAAATAACCAAAACCGTTCAAAGCCTCGAAGCCTTTAAGAAAAATGAGTGCAAAAGTCAGAAGCCTTTGAGCCTACTTCTCAAAAACCTCTGACTTGGGGGGCTGATGACGGGGGTTGCCCAAAGTCTGGTAAAATGCCTTTCACACATTAACGCTAAAAATGTTAGAAGGTTAAAAGGTTCGTTTCCCGCCCAATTTAGGAAAACAAGTACGTGAACAGTAAGCACGTGCAACAGTAACACGTCAAATCACTGTTCACATCATCCCTCAAAAGAGGGGACACGCTCAGAAAAAGTAATATTATTATAATCATTAACCGATGGTCAAAAGCTTCCCGCCCATAAAAGGTCAACCCTCTACCAAACTGGAGGTTCATTAGTTTATCCATTGGATAAAAGGCTTGCATTCCTCTCTCTATAAAAAGAATACAACTCAGCCATAACAAACACACCAGATCTGAGAGTTAACATATACTCTCTGATCTTCTCTTTGTAGGTTCCCAGCCGGATCTACACAGGAATATCTCGTAGCACTAGGGTGCGGAATCCCCACGTAATACGATACGAGCGTAAGATATATAATACGTTGAGACGATACACAAACACACGTTACAATCCTAATAAACACGTTTGTATTGCAACACTTCAACACATGATCTCAATATCACTTACACGTTCTCCCCCAAACCCATAAACCAAACAAGCCGAAGCTGAGGTTATATAATTCTCGACAACTTCGCTTAACATGTTAGGCGAAGTTGTCACAACTTCGCTTGTCTACAAGTTCGCCTACATCCCAGGCGAACTTGTGTGACATTATATCTAAAACCAAAACAAACAATCTAACACGATTACAGACACATACAAAACACTAAATATTGAACTACTGACATTATGCACCAACAGACTCCCCCTTGGCAGTAGCTTCATATCTCTATCTTCAATCTCGTGTCTAGTAATCCCAAAAATCTCGTGTCACCCGTATTCAAGCATGAACGCCCTGTCTGACACACACAAAGACCACCCTCTGGTATTTCTTGGCTTCATCTTTCCACGCAGGAATATAGAATATCCTCTTATCGTTTAGCACCTGCAAGTCAGCTTGAGACAAATTTACCAAGTGCATGGGATCATACACTCTCAGAATCTCTTGTTCGTCTTCATCTTCCATAACCGCTTCAGCTGTTTGGCTATCAACATACCACCACTTTAGACTCTTTAAAACATCATTGGGCATTGTCTTCATCGGCACTTCTTTCAAACACCGAACCGGCTTATATTTCATCACCATCCAAGTTTTTCCATCAGCTCGCATTCCTCTTTCCTTATCTTCAACCAGCTTCCCTTTCTACGGCTTTAACAATTCAAACTTCTTCTCTTTCACACTTTCTTTCCACACAATCTTCCCAATTATTCTGGCCATATTATCATCACTTCTATTAATCAACCCCAATTTTGCCAAATCCTTCACATCACACTCAGGAAAGGTATTGAGAGATCTCAACATCCTCTTAAAATACTGAATCCTATCAAAGCGTTTAATCACAAATAATCTCAACTGCTCATCATACAACCAGCATATAATACCCTTCTTCGACTCAGCATACCCTTTGATATTGTAACTTTTCTTGAACATGGTTGGAAACGCTGGCTTCTTTGTCTTTACAAACCACTGAGCGTATCCTTCTTTCCATCTCGGCTGCTCTTCCCACTCAGACTCATCTGTCACATCCATATCTTGACTCACATTTACTTTGTCAACGCCTGGAATATCATGTTCTACACTGTCATCCACAATCTCACCCTCTTCAATCTCACTATCGATCACAATCTGTTCACCTATCTTTTCAATCTCTTCAACAGGTAACACATCGTCATCACCAACATCATCATCACCACCTGATCCACCTGTTGTACCAGTTGACTCCCCCTGAGATGTGGAAGTCCCAAGAGTTTGTTCAGTTCTTGGCAACTCACCACCTGCACCTTTCGATGCATTGGGATCATCGTCTCTATCATGACTTTTCTTTGTTCTCAACTCATCGCCCTTGCAGCCCGTCTCCCCCAGAGATGCTAAGAACTGCTTTAGAGCATCAAAAAGTTTACCGTGTTCAACAAGAAGGGACGATTGGATCTGATTTTCTGCTACAAGGCGCTGGATAGCTTGTGTCTAGATTAGATTTATTCTCGATTGTTCAGCAACCACCCTTTCAAGAGCCGCTATCCTTTCAGAATCAGACAAGGTAGCATCAAAATCAAATCGCATGTGAGAAACGTCTTGAGCATAAGGTGGAGGTATTCCCAGACTGACTGGAGTATCAGAAGCAGGCTGAACAGTAACCGCGGGTGGTAATGTAACAGATAACCCCGCAGTAGCTACCAACGTCGACTCAACAAATCTTGCAACAACCTCTGATGGAGTACGAGTAGGAGGTGGCAAGGAAACTATCTTCGGAGCCGAAAACTGAAACGTGGTTGGTGGAATACCAAATGATGATGATGTCACCACGGGAACACTGGAGGTGATCGGTACTGTTACAGTCATCGAAGCCGGAACCGTGGTCATACCAGATAACGAGGGTGGAGAGAAACGAACCACCCTTGAGCTTTCACCAGCTCCCGAACCCTCACCAGTTCTGGCCCTCTTTGATTGACGTATCAACTGGTCTAACTCCTCCTCGAAGTCAGATTCACTGTCATCTGAGTCTTTCTTTCTCTTACCATGTATTCTTTCTTGTGTGACCAGAATCTGTTGTGCTTCAGCGATATCGTCAGCGGAGGAGTCAGAGTCGGTTCTCTCAGAATCTGCTACAGACGTAGCTACCATCAAAACATTCACACCAGATGCCTCAGCTTCTGGTGCTTGAACCTCTGCAGCTGGATCAATCTGCTCCATATCAAAGAACCCTTGGCCACCAAAAGCAGCTTCAAGATCTACTTGTTCCTCTGGAGCTGCAACAGGATCAGCAGGCAAAGCTTGCTGTACCACAGGTGGTGGTTGAGGAACATCAGCCTGTTGCGGTGCCGGGTCCCGAAATTCATCTCCACGAGGAGCAATATAAGTAGGGTTCACCAAATAACCAAACAATGGAGTGTGCCGCGGACGGAGCTCTGGTTTGCTACGTGCGCTTGACAACCTACATTGCGCAAAGATCCTCTTACTTACACTCTCAACATAACGGATGGGACGTCGTTGAGGTAGTGTAGGTACTACATGATTCAAAATCATCTGTAAGAATCTGGGGTACATTAAAAATCTTTCACGAGCGACCGCGCGTCTCTGACGATCGATTTCATAAAACACCATCTGACTGAAGCTGTAGGGCTTGTTGTAAGTCAGGGCTGTCATAGTAGACTGCATCGTTGCCCCCATACCATCAGTACTAGCTTTACGACCCGACATGCACACAATCATCACGTGCATCAGAAAACGCCACTGATCCAGTAAGAATCCCTTTCGCCTTTGAGTGTCACCCAAAGGACCCGAATAGCCCATATGTAAAAATGCACCATCTCTGAATGGAACTGAAAAAATCTGTAGGATCATCTCTAGTTTCAGTCCCGAACTGCAAGGCGACTCTG
Organism: Bidens hawaiensis; assembly: GCF_021521415.1. Lineage (NCBI taxonomy): Eukaryota > Viridiplantae > Streptophyta > Magnoliopsida > Asterales > Asteraceae > Bidens > Bidens hawaiensis. The sequence continues at coordinate 65,841 of NW_027505085.1, read as the reverse complement.
ATCTGATCTGCTGAGAACTGCACCTCCTGATTGTTCACTGTGGCGCGCATAACCGGAGGCTCAACTCTACAGTCATATTCTACCGTTCGCCAGAAATCTTCTATATTCAGTAGAGAAATGGGGAGAGTTGTAGTGATGGCGTGAAAAATTCGTGAGCGAACGAGGAAGGAGATGATCTCGCGATAGTCGTCGACACCACTAGCATCCGGATCCAAAGTAATGTACATGTTGTGATCCGGAAAGCACTGTCGGTTGTTATCACCACCTTCGTCACCACCAGCACCACCAGCGCCTGCCAAAGCAGCCATATCTGCACAACAAACGGTCTAAGTTAGAACATCGACAAAGCAGATCATAACTTCGCATGTTACCAAGAGCGAAGTTATGATACATCTTATGTGCAGGCGAAGTTAACCATATGGCGAAGTTGAGTGCAACTTCGCCTTAACCCTAACTTCGCCTGAGAACAACCAGGCTAATTAATTAATTAAACATGAGCAGACGAAGTTATGCATAAGGCAAAGTTTAGAACAACTTCACCTAAGCCTAACTTCGCCTGAATCTGAAACGGCGAGTACAGAGGTCCGATCCTGGGTTGTTTGGTGAATTTGTGATTGAAAACAAGAAAAGATGTTACTATGGAGATCTAGACGATTTACTGAGTTACGAACACATTAGAAACAGATTGGTTTATCAATTGTTTAAAAGTTAGCATAAACAATGTCACACATCGAATCACCACGGCCCTTGATTATCACCATTAGTATGAATTACATGTAATACCGAGCCTACACACCTTTAACACGGATTGGAAACAGATAATACGGATTCAAGGATTAAGTACGCCGAGGGTTAGGAGTGTATATAATTTCGCCTAGGGTTTGACCAGGTTGACCCTTATATAGGTTTGAAAATGCAAGGGCGAAGTTAACCTTAACTTCGCCCCTGTGACAACTTCGCTGGTCAACAGATTATCATTAACTTCGCTCAAGGTCAACCATGGTCAACTTCGCCTCTTTACAAGTTCGCCTAAAGTGTACTCGGAAGCAAAGTGTGCTCGGAAAACAAGGTGTACTCAGAAAACAAAGTGTGCTCGGAAGTAAAGTCTACTCAGAAAGCAAAACACTTGTATTTTTCAATTTTTAACTAGCACAAAGTGTACCCGGAAGCACTTTCCTAGCACAAAGTGTACTCGGAAATCAAAAAACTTGTGATTTTTCAATTTTCAACTAGCACAAAGGGTGCTCGGAAGTAAAGTCTACTCGGAAAGCAAAACACTTGTATTTTTCAATTTTTAACTAGCACAAAGTGTACCCGGAAGCACTTTCCTAGCACAAAGTGTACCCGGAAATCAAAACACTTGTGATTTTTCAAATTTCAACTAGCACAAAGTGTGCTCGGAAGTACAAGTGTGCTCGGATTACTTAGTGCTCGGAAACAAAGTGTGCTCGGATTCCTTAGTGCGTTTTCATTTTCTTTCACATAACACCAAGCATGCTCGGGAGCAAAAGTGTGCTCGGGAGCAAAAGTGTGCTCGGTAGCAAGGGTTTGCTCGGGAGTACTTGTGATTTTTCATTTTCTTTCACTTAACACCAAGCATGCTCGGGAGCAAAAGTGTGCTCGGTAGCAAGGGTATGCTCGGGAGTACTTGTGATTTTTCATTTTCTTTCACTTAACACCAAGCATGGACAACTTCGCCTCTTTACCTTAACACAAGTTCGCCTAACTTAATTTACAAAACAGGACCTTATGAATTTGATCAAACTGCAACTGTCTTTTAAAATTCTCCGCTAAAGATTTAAACTTTACGATCAAAGAACCAAGTAACCAAGTTTTAAACCACAAAACAAAATATGCAAAGAAAATTTTAGTAATTAAATAAACGGGATCAAATTTCAGTCTAGACGGGGACCAGCATGTTTTAGAAAAGATCCGAACAGGAATCATACTAATTAAGTGGCTGTCACATAGATCCATGTTCAGCGGTATTATGACATAAGGAAACAGGTTGTAAGCATGTATAAAACTTAGTATGGTTTTCATCGCTTCTGTGATACGGATTAGGTTCAATTAAGCTCAAAATTTAGATGGACATCACATGAGAGATTGTGATGCCTCCTATCTATTCTCAAAGCGTATTTGGCTTTCCCCAAGTCACCCTGAGTTGACTTCGACCCGTAGTGTCTGATTAAACAGTAAGTACATATCGATCTTTAGAGTCTTCTTCCCGGTCTCTTTCTTGCCTCTTGATTGATATTTGAAACAACATAAGCTTCAGAAGGCTTAACAACACAAATATATATTTAATAATAATTTTTTTAATAAAGACATTAACACAGCTTGATCTTTTAGACAACTGCAAGTCCCGAATCTGGATCACTGCAGGTACTTGACACTATCTTCTCGGGAATCAGAACACTCACGGGCTCGTGTATGACTGGATAATCACTTTTCTGCCTATCATTCGGAAAGATGTATATGGAGACATGCACAACTCAGAATGATTCTCCACATTAAATCGAGGAGATTTAGTTTGTATCACTTCTACTTTTACGCACCATATAAAGCTACCATAACTTACAATGGTTGTTCTAGAGTCTTTTAGGCTTAATAACTTCACTAGTTAAGCACACAGAATTAGTTTTTCTATCACTTTCCAAGGTTGGATAAATTTTCTTTTAAACATTGTATTGAAACTTCTTACGAAGTTATAGACTTGAAAAATTATATCATCTCCCTAAAAAAATTTTAAATTCTATCGCCCCGGTCAAGTCAAAGTCTTCAGGTAAACGGCTATCCTGAAGATCCAATGGATCAGCTGGACCGACCACATACAAGTATGTGTCCTTCTAACTAAGTATGAACGACTATTTTTCAGCGAAAGAATAAAAACCCATCATAAACCGCCCCGGTCACTTTCAGTCATCTGTTTAATGGCTATCTTCATAATCTACTAGTAGAAGTAAGGACCAAACATATCCGGGATGTGTCCTTCAAACTGAAGCAACCGACTTAATTCTAAGCGGTAGTGATTTTTTTTAATAAAAACGAAAAACATGGTTACTCTGGATTGATCATCCCATTTAGCTCAACCAGATTTTGAAAACGGGATCGGTCAAACGATTTAGTAAAAAGATCGGCGAAATTATCCAACGAATCAACCTTTTCAAGCACAATTAATTTGTTCTCAGCACAATCCCGTATAAAATGATGACGAATGTCAATATGTTTAGTTTTGCTGTGTTTGACGGGATTGTTAGTTACTGAGATTGCAGCAGTGTTATCAATGCAAATAGGAGTTTGAGTGAAATTCAGGCCGTAATCGCGCAATTGCTGTTGTATCCAAAGAACCTGGGAGCAGCAGTTCGATGCTGCCATGTACTCTGCTTCACAGGTGGAAATGGCTACCGAGGTCTGTTTTTTGCACTACCACGACACCAATCTTCCTCCCAGAAACTGACATCCACCGGTTGTTGACTTCCTGTTCTGATTGCAACCTCCATAGTCAGAATCTGTGTAAGTGACCAAATCCAGTTCTCCCCCTTTCGTGTACCACAATCCCAACTTAGGCTTGCCTTTGAGATACCGCAATATTCTCTTCACTCCCTTCATGTGAGATTCCTTCGGGCTTGCCTGAAAACGAGCATAAAGACAAACTGCAAACATAATATCAGGTCTAGATGCAGTTAAATACATTAAAGAACCTATGATTGCTCAATATTGGGTGGGGTCCACGTCTTCATCACTGTCAGAATCAGCACCCAGTTTGTGGTTGACGCAAACTGGAGTATCAAATGGGGTGCTATATTCCATCTTGAAGCGTTTGAGCACATCATGGACATATTTTGTTTGATGAATAAACATCCCATCTTTCTTCTGATCAACCTGCAATCCCAAAAAACAAGTTAATTCGCCCATGGCGCTCATTTCAAACCTCTTTTTCATGACTGCTTCAAATTCCTGACACATGGTGACTTTTGATGCAGCAAAAATGATGTCGTCCACATAGACTTGAACTAGTAGAAGATCTCCCCCTTTTCTCTTGACAAACAACGTGCTATCGATCTTTCCTCTTTCGAACCCATTCTCAAGCAAATAATCGGACAAGGTTGCGTACCAGGCACGAGGTGCCTGATGTAGCCCATATAAAGCTTTACTCAGTTTGTACACATGATCAGGGAAATCAGGGTCAGGGAATCCCGGAGGTTGTTCAACATACACCACGTCATCGACTTTACCATTAAGAAAGACACTTTTCACATGTAACTGGAACACCTTCATCTCTTTGTGTGCAGCAAATGCCAAGAATAGTCGAATTGCCTCCAATCTTGCCATAGGAGCAAACACTTCATTGTAGTCGATTCCTTCTTGCTGATTAAACCCTTTTACTACCAGCCTTGCCTTGTTCCGTACGATTATCCCTTTCTCATCTCTCTTACATTTAAAAACCCACTTTGTACCAATAGCATTTACATTCTTTGGTTTTTCAACTAATTTCCATACTTCCATCTTCTCGAACTGTGCTACTCTTCTTGCATGGCTCCGACCCACGAGCTATCCTTTAGAGCCATTTGATAGTTCTTCGGTTCAATCTGGCTGATGAAGCAGGTGTACAAGCATTCATTTATGATACCCGTGTCTTTAATGCTTGCGTAAACACATGTGTGTTCATCCAAACTTCTTCTTGATTGAACACAGTCAGACAGATTACCTATTACATTCTCCAAAGGGTGATTTTTGTGAATTGCAGTAGTCTGAACCGGACCAACTTCCAGATTGTTTTCTAAATTCGAAGAGAGTTCTTCTTCAGTAGAGCAAAATGGGTTGTAGAATTCTTCTTCAGTAGAGGCAGAAGGAGTATTAACGGCACTTGACGAGGAAGGTTGACTTTTATCGTATCGCGGACGTTGCACAAAATTTTCTTCCTCGTCATACAGAATCTGTGAAGCAATTTTCTCATCAACTTCTGCAAAATCCAAGTAAGGTATATTAAAAGATTTGAACAGTTTATCATAGTCGAAAGCTTCAGCGGGTCCCATGCTAGGTTTTGGTGATTTGTAACTCGTGATATCAGTGTTACATACCACCTCAACCTTACTGTTCGATAAATTAAAGACTCTTCTGTTGGGTGTCCCAACAACATATCCGACTAAAATACCTTCATCGGCTTTCTCACCAAATTTTGAGTTTTACTTTAATATCGTACATGGGGACCCGAAAGGTTCGAGACCATTCAAGTTTGGCTTTCTACCATGCATGAGTTCATAACAAGTTTTATTTAATCTTTTAACAGTTAAAACACGATTAAGGATATAACAGGCTGTGGCAACAGCTTCAGCCCAGAACACCACGGGAAGTTTAGCATCTGCCAGCATGGTTCTGGCTCCTTCGATTAGTGTTCTATTCTTCCTCTCAGCTACCCCATTTTGTTGCGGAGTATACGGGGCGCTGTACTGATGGTCTATCCCTTTCTGTAAGCAGAACATCTCCATCTGGTAGTTCTTGAACTCTGTACCATTATCACTCCTGATGTACTTAACCTTTCTCCCAACAATATTTTCAACTTTGGTAATCAAGTTAATTACCAACTGAACCGTCTCATCTTTTGCCTTCAGAAAGTATACCCAAGAGTATCGAGAGTAATCATCGGTTACAACCAAGCAGTATGACGTTCCACCTAGACTCTTTACATTCACTGGACCAAAGAGATCCATGTGAAGTAGATCTAGGGTACAGACGATTGAGTTAACCTTCTTGGAGTGATGAGGTTTCTTGTGTTGCTTTCCCTTCTTGCACGACAAGCATTGATCTTCAAAGTTAAAATTCTTCAAGGGAACTCCAAGCACCAGCCCATTCTTGACAATATAATTCATTTTGCGAAGATGTATATGTCCCATTCTTCGATGCCATAACTCTGACTCAGACTCAGTTGCCTTTAACAGAAGACATGATTCTTCTGTTGTCATCTCAGTTGACCTCATATCCATTACATACGTATTCTTTTCTCTTGGAGCTCTCATTACCACCCATGCCTCTGGTATCTTGAAACCCAGATAAAGAACGATTGCCTCATTTTTAGTAAAATGCACCGTGTATTCTTTGTCACAAATCTGAGACACACTCAACAAGTTATGCTTCAACTCTTCAACAAAATTCACCTTCTCTAACTTCATTTTTCCATTTGTCACAGTTCCCATACCAGTGATTCTACCTCCACTCTCTCCAGCGAAACTAACCCTTACTCCTTGAACAGGTTTCCAGTCACGTAACAAATTTTTGTTATCAGTCATGTGCCGGGAACAACCACTGTCCACAACCCACAGATTGTTTACAGCCCTGTTCAACTGTTCCTGCACAGTTAAAGAAAAAGATTAAAATCTGGGGACCCAAGAGCTACTGGTCTTGGGTCGGTTAAATCTGTTGACCGGCATCCTGTACTTTGGCTGCCCAAAATCAGTTTGAGGATGATTTCTGTAAGTTCTGAAAGGAAACCTTCTTGAGGATTGACTATGAGGCCATCCAAACCTTAGTGAATTAACTGAATTATAATTGTTGGTTTGGTAGTTAACTGGGGAAAAATGAGACCGATTTCTTTGAAATCTTGGATTAGTCCAATGTCTGAAATTTTGTGATTTCGCATTCTTACCAATATAATAATTACTCTTTGTTTTATTCTGCGTTTTCGGAGGCCTCATACCTCTAAGGTTTCTCTGGTTTAGAGAACAATCAGCAATAAGGTGTCCTACTTGATTGCATCTGAAACAACTTCTGTTTTCAACTTTCGTCTCAACAGTAGTTGCAGATGTCGAGGTTGCATTACTACCCGTTTGTCGAACATATGGTGGGACAAACGGATTTAGGGAAGGTTTCTTTTCATCGGATTTAGGCTTATATTCCTCCCCACGTTTTAGTAACACTACCTCTTCTTTTATCTCACCCGATTCGGATGACTGGTCCAAATTTGATGAGATAGAGCTAGGGACAGAAATCTCAACCTTAGAAGTTGACTTACTCGTTTCGCTCTTTTTGACTTCAGGTTCTTCAGTCGAAATTTTGACTGGAACTGTCTGATTAATCTCAACGTTAGCAGATTGCTGATTACTAGGATTATAGGTATAGTTATTGTTATACGGTGGTGGAACTTCAGAAAATCCAATTCCCCCTTTGTTAACCGGGGAACGTTGAACACTTATGATGTGATCTAGCATAGCTGATGAATTTCTAAATTGTTCAATTTTTCTGTTTAGTTCCACCACTTTTACCTGGTAATCAGCTATCTGTTTATCTCTTTCAGTAATTAGTTTGGTTTTTTCTTCTAGCACTTCATAACTAAGATCAATTACCTGTATTTTATCAGCTAGACTGGCTTTAAGACTTCTGATATCCTTTTCACTAGCTTTTATTTTTACCGAGTAACTGTTTTCTCTAGTTTTAGTATAGTGATGATCTTCTTTTAATGTTTTAAATTGAGCGTCCAAACTAACAAACTGATCAGTTATTGTTTTCAATTGCTTAGACAGATTTTCACATTGCATACAGTGAAGTTCAAAACTTACCTCAGAGAGCTGATCGTTCACTTCTGCCATATATGCTTTATTTTCTCCCGTCTCCCGCTCACTTCCTCCAGTTTTGATGTTTACCAAATTAGCCTGTTCGAACACTTCCTCAACGTGTATATTCCAGTTGTATCCACCATTCTGTCTAGATACCATAGCCCTATTCTCACTACCACCCCCATTCTGTTGTGCAGGCCTGTTCTGACTTCGTTCGACTCTCTCATTTGTACATTCCTTAGCAAAGTGACCATTCTGTTGACAGTTGTAACATCGAACCTTTGATTTATCAAACCCTGGTCTTTCTCCAACGAACTTTCTACCCGTTTTCTTCATGAATCTCTTTACCCTTCTTACTATCATAGCCATTTGCCATTGCAGATCCATCTCTTCCAAATCATCAGCATCGATCTGATCATAGTCTTCATCCAATGTTGCAGGGTCGACTATTTTACCTTTGATGTAGTTCTCATAAGATGCAATGAAGGATGCATAGAGAGCAAACTGCTGTTCAGCTGATTTAATACTCATGGGCATCTGAGAGTAGTTGTAGCTCGGAACATTTGACAAGAAATTACCAGTTGTGGCTTGAGGTTTTGAAGGGTTACTACCTCCAGCTACGAAACATATGTCGCCATCCATATTGAGAGTCACATGACCATCTCGAGTTGAGTCTGAGTTTGATTTTCCCTTTGTGTAGTAGGCAGTGGATTCTGATTTTGAACTTGAACTTGGAGTGACTTTCGCACCATACATTCCCGGATCCTGAACCTGATCAGTTGGTGTCTCCTTCCGAACCATGTTAAGTTCAAAATTTCGTAACTTATTGACTGCTGTTTCCAAATCAATATTGGCAAATTCTTTATCCTCTCTCATCAAAACCGTATACATTTCCCATTTCGGTGGAAGAGCATCAAGAAGTTTCTCTACTATCTCTTCTTCTTTGTATTCAATGGAGTAATTACTAAGTTCGGTCATCAGGTGATAATATCTTGTGATGATATCGTCAAGTGATTCATTTTTCAAATACTTGAATACAGAGAATTGAGTTTTTAGTAGTTTTGTCTTGGAAGCACGTATCCCCACATTTCCTTCATATCGATTTTCTAGTGCTTCCCATAGCTCTCTAGCAGTTTTGTACTTCTTGAAGGTATGAAGAATCTCTTGTGGAAGAGTCATTGTTATTGCTGCATGAGCTTTACTTTCTGCCTCATACATTTTCTTTTCCTCCTCTTCCATCTTACTGTACTTCTTAATTTGATCACGACCTTCAAACAAGGATGTTGGTGGAATGTATCCATCTTGAATGCAAACCTACATCTTAGCGTCTTGATACTTCACGTACTGTTCAAACCGATCTTTCCATGCAACGAAATCGGTACCCTTAAGCATTTTTGGAGCCTTAGTAGCTGAACCGGCTTCAACCTCCATTTTTACCAGTTCTGTAATGTTTATTGAAGTCATAGTTGAAAGAAACACGACTCGAAATAACAAGACAATATTTAATATTTAAACAGTGACCAGACAGCGAAGTTATGACAACTTCGCTTGTTAACTTCGCCTGATCCTAACTACGCTTATACTCAACTTCGCTTGTACTCAACTTCGCTTAAATTCCTAACTTCGCTGCTTACAACTTCGCATTCTCTATAACTTCGCCTTCTCTTAACTTCGCCTTCTCTTAACTCCGCCTTCTCTTAACTTCGCCTAAACCCTACAAACAGTGACGACAACTTCGCCTGATGAACACAAGGTTTTTGCAGGTTTTAATTGGACGTATTGCGAGATATGCGAAGGTGTAATGGGTTATATTTGATGGTGGGAGATGGGTAAGACACAAAAACTAGGTATTTCAACGTAAACTCGTTCCGCGAATAGTCGAACGGAACAATCTTAACACCCGTGTGATAATCCTGAACCACACAATCACGAGCAAACGCTCTGATACCAATTGTAGGTTCCCAGCCGGATCTACACAGGAATATCTCGTAGCACTAGGGTGCGGAATCCCCACGTAATACGATACGAGCGTAAGATATATAATACGTTGAGACGATACACAAATACACGTTACAATCCTAATAAACACGTTTGTATTGCAACACTTCAACACGTGATCTCAATATCACTTACACGTTCTCCCCCAAACCCATAAACAAAACAAGCCGAAGCTGAGGTTATATAATCCTCGATAACTTCGCCTAACATGTTAGGCGAAGTTGTCACAACTTCGCTTGTCTACAAGTTCGCCTACATCCCAGGCGAACTTGTGTGACATTATATCTAAAACCAAAACAAACAATCTAACACGATTACAGACACATACAAAACACTAAATACTGAACTACTGACATTATGCACCAACACTCTTCTTCTTGGAGAAGCTTGCACTTTGCTTGCTTCTTTCTTACTCCATAAACTACATAGCTTCATCAAGAACTCGCATCCAAAACCAGTTCCAAACATCTCGATCTTGGATCCTTGATGAACTATAACAAATAACAACTAAACTAGTGAACCTCTCTCTACGTTTTGCAAATGTAGAGGGACACGACGACCTGAGTTAGGTTAATCGGAACCCTTGAAGCCTGTTAACCTAACATGTCCATTCACTATCATTGATCTTATAATTATTGTAGCAACAGCCCCATTGATGGTACTCCAATGTCACATATGATTATTGATGATACACTTATAACATTGATTGCAATTGTTAGTTACTAACATACTTCATTTATTTAAACTTCAAATCATGTAGTAATATCTTTTAGGTCTAGCAAAACTCCATTTAAAAAAAACAAAAAAAAAACAACTCAATTCTTATTTCCTAACTTTTAACCTACCTAAGAGGACACAACAGTGAGTTGTATCCAATAAGAAAAGTTGATTGCTTTAGTTTAAAGTGCAAAATATCATCATTGGTTAGTTACAAAGTCAGGGGCCACAACGACAATTAGTACAAAAATAGAGGACCAAATTAACACCATAAAAACAGAGACTACCCATGCACCAACAACATTTATATATATCATAATATCAATAACGATACGACGACACGAGAAAATGGTGGAAGAATAGATTGAATTGAACTAATAATAATAATAATAATAATAATAATAATAATAATAATTACGCAAATTTTCCGTTAATTGATATAATTATCGGAAATTAAGCTTCTAATCGGCGATTGATGATTTGTTGGATCTGTAATGATGTGTTTATATTGTGAGGTGATCAGTATTATTAGCGTGTAATGAATAACCTGGTGACCCTGTGTTTTGGTGGACAAGGAACCAATATCATGGGCGGAAGATTATTGCATATTGATGCAACGGCAATCACCTTCGTATGTAAGCACATCAAATTTCATTTCAGAATATATATTCTAATAATAATGTGTTCAATCAATTGTTCCTTCGTTTGATAAATGAACGTTCAATTGTGTTCGTGTTTGATAATGTGTCCGTTTGTGTCTGTTCATTATATGTTTTTAATACCTTTTTATGACTTTTCTTATCTTATTATATATAGATTTACGAAAAATTTATTAACTACAAAACATAAATATATATATATGTGTGTTATGTGATTACTTAACTTATATGTAAAATTAACATATGAATATGAATGATATAGAAAAAGCCAACACAAACTTGGCAGCCAGAGCCAACTGTTGACATTGACCATTTTCGGTTGGCCTAATCAAACAAAACATTGTTGCGCTTGTTTGTTTGTATTCGTGAACCATTCACTAACAAGTTCGTTTCCTTAATGAACAAATTACGAACAAGGATTTTCATTCTGTTGGCTGTTCGTGAACCATTCGTTTGTGTGATAAAAGGTAAACGGACGAACTTGAACAAGGCGTTGTTCGGTTCGTTTACAGTTCCACAGAGCCAGAGAGTATGCATTAGAGTTAGGTTACTTTGCATATATTCAGTAAAATTGATAGGGATTTAGGATTATGATATTTGAGGCCTATAGATCTTAAGAGATTGTATATTCTGTTAATTATCTATTAAAGTAGCCGACTAGAACGCCTTTCGTAGTTCTAATACCGCACAGTTGCTGCCTGTTGTATCCTATTTCCAAAATTGGTTTAATCTTCTATCATATATATTTTGGTTTAATGCCAGAAACAAAACTTGAGTCTGAGTGTAATATGTTATGGAGAAATTTGCAACCATATAGACTATAGAGTGACCGCGCTAACGAACCGAGGACAGGAATCATAACTTTCATTCTCTTTGCAGGTGAGGTGAAGAAACAAAGTACATCTTCTGTTCACCTCTCCAATATATCTGATCAATATGTTGCTTATAAGGTGCTTCCCGCTTCATTAATCTGTCTGTCATATTAACTTTTTTCATCAATACAAAGCTTTTTAGCTATAATTTGGTCACATATATACATTTTACATCAAACAGGTGAAGACCACATCACCAAAGAGATTCTGTGTGAGACCGAATTCAGGCATCATTAGCCCAAAGTCAGCATGCGACTTCACAGGTATATGTTAACGACTTAATCATACATCGAAATGTTTTAGTAACTATTATCATTGGTACGCACACCTATAATAATCGTTAATCGTTCTTTTTATATTCTTTGATCTTTATTGAATGTACTTGTGCTGCAGTTACTATGCAAGGTCTAAGGTCACCTCCATCTGAGGTGGACTGCAAGGACAAATTCCTGATACAGAGCACCGTTGTTGATGCCGGGACAAAAGAAGAAGAAGTAACTCTTGAATTGGTAAGTATTTTGATTTTCGGTTAAAACTTTTATTATTGATGCTCATTGTTGCCCCCTGGCACTGGCAGTTCGCTAAAGGTAGTGGTAAGTATATTGAAGAGAAGAAGCTCAGGGTTGTTCTTGTTGCCAAGGAAGATTCTCCATCCGAGGAACATAAGAACAAAGTGTTGGAGAAAGAACCGTCTAATGAATCCTCAGTTAAAGAAGAGAAAGTGGTGGCCCACAAAGCGTTGGAGAAAGAACAATCTAATGAATCTTCCGTTAAAAAAGAGGATGAGGTGAAACACGAAGTGCTGGAGAAAGAACCGTCTAATGAATCTTCAGTTAAGGATGAGGATATTGTGCAACACAAAGTGTTGGAGAAAGAACCATCTAATGAATCTACAGTTAAAGAAGAAAGCGTGGTGGAAAACAAAGATTTGGAGAAAGAACCAAGTAAAGAAGAGAATGTGGTGAAAAAAGACGAAATTACCCTCCCATCGCCTACAGTGAGTGATATATATCTGCTCTTTACAGGACATTTGCTTTGATATTCTTGATGGGAATATCTTTTTCTATAATGTGAACATTGTTTTTGTTGCAGAAAACTGAAGACAGCAAAGAAGTCAAAGGTGGTTTGACCACAGAGGACCCGAAGGCATCTGGTGATCATGATGGGAATGAAGGGAATCTTTCAGAAAATTCAAAACCGAACCCTGTAAAAGTTGTGAAAGAGGATCCAGAAAGGAAGTTGAGGTTGTTTAATCAACTCAAGGAGTTAAAATTAAAGGAAGCTGCATTAGAAAATCAACTGAAAGAGGTTAGATTCTCTCTACATATCCTGTCGTTTACAGGGGGGCATTTTAGTCATTTGACCAACGGTCCAATAAATGTACAAAATCATGTGCTAAGTAAGTTGTTTAGTACTGTAAATAATGATAATCTAATGTGATTATATATATTTTTGCAGGCTAAATCCACAATATCTAGCTTAACCTGTCAGAACAGCATAATAATTGAAGCAAAGGAGACACTTAAGCTAGAATTGGTGAGTGCATTGTATCCCTTGTCTTAGATCCTTGTTTTGAAACTATATAAATTTTTTTATATTTATGTTTACTTCATAAATTGTTTACTTATTTGCAGGCTAGGAGAAGTAAGAAAGGTTACCCCTTTCTATTTGTTTGCATCGTGTTAATCATCGGTTTGATAAGCGGATACATCTCAGATCCTTGAACACTTCACAAATTTCTTCATTGTCCCAGTAATCGGATTGTCATATTCCTTCATTCATGCTTCATATTTCGAACTGCAAAGTATAGTATATGTATATATTCTCCTGACAATTTGTTCCATTAGATATTCAGGATAATGTTGAAGACTTGAAGCTCATTATCCTTTTATGAGAATACATTTTGTTAACTAATAATTATTACTTTAAAGATAAAACATAACATGAATCAACTCGTACATAAAACAAGAAATGAAAGCCCTACACTAGTGAATCAGTTTGCAATTTGCTAAGCTCGTCAAGGGCGACTGCAAGATTACTTAGGCAAGTAATAATGTTATCGCCATTGATCCTTGTTAACTCATTTGTAGTACCATTGCTGTTGTTGACTATTGCTTCAATCATTTCCACATTTTCTCTCAGTTTCTCAGCCAAGTTTTGTTCATGATCCAACCGATTAATTTCGACAAACCTTTTACTTTCATTTAAGCTATCTGAACTGCATTCTTCAATTTCAATGTTCTCACTTTTCAAACGCCTTGCGGGCTTTGATTTCACTTCTACTGTGTGGTTCTGAGGTGTTATCATCATCTTGGACCTTTGATTCTTCGAACCTAATGTCAAAAAAGTAGGCCTGTCACTTTTGACCCAAACTAACCCGAACCATGGAACCCTTACACAAATCCAAACTGAAGTAATTCGAGTTGGTTCTTGGTATCTAATTTTCGGGTTTCGTGTCAGCCCGAAATTGATAAAGGTATTATTATTATTTTACTATTTTTTTATGTTTTTTCATGTTATATCTAACAAATTTAAAACTAATTTTTAGTGCAGACTGAAAGATGTTTATGTTAGACTTTTCTGTCATTGAACCTTTTTCAATTTTGCTTGTTTACGGACTGGGCTTTTGGATCACGTTCTTTTAGTATTTGGTTATTTATGCTTTTTAGACCATGCGTATTCAAAACTCTCCACATAGAGGCGTTGTAAGACACGTGGTATCCCCATCAGCAATGGAGAGTTTTGCAAAAAGTGGTGTAGTGGGAAAAAGCCCACAACTCTCCTACAATAATTACATATATTCCTCTCTATCTCCCCTCACACACACAATTTTAATAAAACTCGAGCCAAACTTGTGTTCTGTACACAACGCTTCTGCCAAAACGCCTAAGGAAGAAGCCGATTCGAGGGGGGGGGGGGGGTTTGTGGCCAAAAAACCACAACTCAAGACGACTATGGACGGTCTTAGTTATAATTTTTTTATTTTACAAGTGAAGATGATTACATTGCTTTAACTTTTAGCATTCTACCTATTAACTAATTTTCTCAGTCAAATACTCGAAAGTCGCAACCAATGGCGAAGCTTGTATTGTGGCCCTGGTTGGCTCCGGCCACCACCGTTTTTTTGCTTAGTAGCGTAAATTTATGCGTTTTAGTCCGAAATTTTTTATGAAGCGTAAATTTACCCATTTTCGTCGTAAAATGTTGAGCCCGGCCACCCCAGTTTATGAATTTTTTTAGAGGGGTGAAGAGGTAGGTCCCAGCAGAACCCAGTTGGACCCGCAAGACTCACCTTAAAGAGGGACGTCTGCGCAGTTGGACCCGCAAGACTCACCAAAGAGGGACGTCTGCGCAAAGACCAACTGGATCCGCAGGACCCACCATGCTCAGAGAGATGACGTCCTTACGCGCAGTACGCAAGCTGTTCCCGCAGGAAAAGCCTCCCAATGGTGACGTACCCCGCCAGTTCCCGCAGCTGCGGATACTAGCCATCAGGGAAGGCTACCCGCACTAACAGCAAGGCTACACGCACAAGGCACTAACTCTCAAATAATTCAGTAATGTCACCTGAAGAAGGAATGAGCAAGCCGGGAATACTCCCGCCCAAATGAGCCAGTTCGTACGCTACTGGAGGATCTTTTGTACTATACCTGCCAAGGTATGGACAAAAGATCTGATCAAAGCAGCGACAGCTCACTGACAACAGTACGACGAGGAGCACGCTCCAGTACTTAATGTCACTATAAGCCTCTGCCTACTCACCAACCCCTGTCGCGGCACGTACATAGCCTGCAGTTGGTGGAAAAGGAATAGTACACAGCCGGCTATGTCACTATCAGCCGCTGCCTACCCACCAACCACCAGCATGGCACGTGCGTAGCCCACAGTTGGTAGAAAAGGAATATTATACAGCTGGCTGTACCTGCTTGGAAACCTACATTCGGCTATAAATACTCCAACACCTTGGAACGGTATCATTATCTTATATCTCCATATATTATCTGATATCTGCTCTAGCAATTTCTCTTAATATACACTTATATTCAAGGGCAATCTAGTCTGATTCTCATGCCGGAGGGTGGTCACAAGGAGGTACCCCCCCTTCTCAGTGACGAGCTCACGGTGTCTGTTTTGCAGGTCATCAGAGGAATAACCATCTTTGCCGGACCTAACCCTCGTGGGAAACATCTATTTAACCCCCAGATTATCCGTAATCTGCCCGGGGTCACTTAGTGTTTCTTCATTGGCGCCATCCGTGCATAAAAGCTAGAACTAATTCTCAGTTTTTTCAAAACTTCTGGAAAGATGGTTAAGGTTACTCCGTTGCCAAGGCCAACGAGTGACCAAGAAACTCCGGTAACCACAACCCCAGCTACTGGGGGAACACCGGCGAGTACACAAATTTTACGAACACTACCTCGGTTACCCAAGCCGGGGCAAGTGCAGTAAACAATCCTCCCCTGGGATTCATTGATACCCAGGTGGAAAGACGACAGACGAAGCTCCCATGCCAAACACTTGATCAAGTTAAAGCGTGGGCGGAAGCACGTCAGAAGGAATTCCAAGCTGAGTTGGATGAACGCTTACGTTCACTCCAACAGGCTGACGAATTCGGAAGCACTCGACAACAGCTCAACATGAGCAATGAGTGCGAGTACTGGGACGATGATTCGGAGGAGTCCGACAGCGACGCAAACCCTCGCCATAGGGCGAAAGGGAAGCGTAAGGAAACGGACTTCCAACCAAGAAGGAATTTTGGAGAAACCTTCAAACAAAGGAACGCGGGGGGAAACCCACGTGACTTCTCCAAAACCTTTAGACCGACTGTTGCAAATGCGGGAACGTCCAAGTTTGCAAGAGACATTGCGGAAGCAATCGCCCCGAAGAGTGCTAAACAGATGTCCAACATCGGCACTTATGATGGTATATCTGACCTAGACGATCATTTGAACAGATTCATAGCGGGGGCAACCGTCAGCAATTGGACGGAACCCACGTGGTGTTATATGTTCCAATTGACGCTTGTTGGGGCAGCCAGAGCGTGGTTCGACCGTCTACCGGTCCACCACATCTACGATTGGGATGACTTCCAGCAAAAGTTCAGCCAACACTTCAGTCAACAAAGAAAGTATACCGAAGAGCAATGGACGATCCTCAACTGCATCCGAGAAGAAGATGAGTCTTTACTAGACTTCATCACGCGCTTCAATTCAAAGAAACTAAGTCTGGGCACCATAAGCGAAGATCATGTTCGTGCAGCTTTCATCCAAGGCGCCGAATACCCAGAGCTTATCCGCACATTGACGGGTAAAGACGGCATGCCATCCACATGGGATGCCATCATGACAGCAGCTAAATGCTTCGCGGAAACGGAAAAGCAACTGGGTAGAGATCTTCCCCAGAGCACAAACCTCTAGACTCAGAAAACAAGAGAAAACAACGTCCTTACTGCCCGACTAAACAAAAAGAGGAAGCTAGGCATTTGGCAGTCAAGGGTAAACTTTGACACCTCATCCGGCTCACACCCTCGGTTAGGCGGAAGGGATAACATGCAGTTGTTGAACCGGAACTCCAGATGGACGCCACTCACCAAAAGAGTCACCGAGATATTCGCCACCGAGAGGCTCCCATGGCCAGAGGCTCCAATTATCCGACAGCGTCCAAACGCTGATCAAAGCAAATCCTGTGACTTCCACAGGACAAAAGGCCACACCACCGAGGAATGCTTAGACTTGAAGGACGTCATCGAAGCATTTGTCAGAGATGGGAAACTCACGCACCTCGTGGCGCAATAAACGCTGAGCAGGCTAATGCGTGTAGAACCCCAGTTGGGGAAATACGAATGAAACTGCAGCTTCAATGTTGGAGACTACATACTGCGTAAACAACGAGATTCCGAACCAGGTGCATATCGGCTCGAAAGGCTCGATGACACCCCCATCCCAAGAACATGGAAGGGAGCTCAACTACACAGGTTGCATGTAGATCAATTCCAAACTTGTAAAGAAAAGGCCCAGAGCCACTTCTAATGGAAATGATTCTCCTTATTACATTGACGCTGATGGTCTTCTATTTATGAACTTTCCACACTGATATGCCGGTATTCACCGCATAAATAAGTGGGGAAGTAAGTCGTTGCGTGTGGACGGCGGCAGAACCCGCATAAACACAAAACGGCAAAAATTTCTAAGAGATGACAACCTTCACGCAGGTCAGTTATAGGTAAAGTTTGGTCATCCCACTAAATGAAAGTGACGGTCCTACCCGCACAATCATGATAGAGGAAACTGAACATTAACCTATTGACAACCGCGCGTCGAAAGGTTTAACTTATTCAAAACACTGATGCCGGTATTCACCGCATAAATAAGTAGGGAAGTAAGTCGTTGCGTGTGGGCGGCGGCAAAACCCACATAAACACAAAAAACGGCAAAAAATTTCTTACGAAAACCTTCACGCAGGTCAGTTATAGGTAAAGGTTGGTCATCCCACTAAATGAAAGTGACGGTCCTACCCGCACAATCATGATAGAGGAAACTGCACACTAACCTATTGACAACCACGCGTCGAACGGTTAACTTATTCAAAACACTTGGAAAATTGCTAAGTTCAACTAAAGTATGCACGAGCGAATCATATATTGTTTGAGGCAAAACAAGTGCCAAATTAAATTATAATATGCATGAGCAAGTCATATAACATTTATAAAGCAAGTCATCCAGTGAAAGTGGCGGTCCTACCCGCACAAACATTTATATTTCATAAAAAAATTCAAACATTACAAGAATGGCCGGGTATCTACCCGCCTACAGAAATATAAATCTATCCTAACGGTGGGAAGGGATCTCAAGGTTCAAACTTCAGGACCACTCCCTCCAAACCCACTTGTACCCGCACCATCAGTTGGCTGTGGCGGTTCAAGGAAAGTCTTGAGAATGGTTAGCCCATCATCAGCAGCAGCAATTTCGTTCACCTTCTCCACCACCGGATGCGGGAAGGCAGCATACTGGTTCACTGCTTGGTCATAGGCAGCTTCAGTGTCCACGTCATAAAGAGGGAAGTTGGAAGGCGGGATGCCCTTCTCAACAAACCCCAGACCAAGCAAGAAACCAGCCTTTTCCCCATCCTCATGAGAAGCGTTGAGGGCTGCGCTCATGGCATCGTCATAAGATGTGTTCGTGAAGATCCGATGCACAACCTACAAAAAAAATATATGTATCAAAAACTTTTCTAAGTATAAAGAAAAGCGTAAAGACATTATGAAGCTACGCATACCTGCGACAACGCTTCTCGTAAAAGCCATTCCTTGGTGATCAGAGCTTCCTGGAGGGCAGCTTGAGCTTGGTTGTGGGCACGTTCGGCTTCATTTTTGTTAAGGTTGGCAAGCAACACTTCCTTAGCAGCAGCCTCTTCAACGCCCTTCAGCTTACGCTCAGTATGGTCAAGCATACCCCTCTGGTCCAAGATCTCTTGAAGCTTCTTGGCGTCTTCCATGGCCAAGGCATCATGAGCCTGCTGGAGCCCCTCTAGTTTGGCTTTAAGCTCCTCATTCTCGGCGCGCAGAGTGTAGGTTCCCTGGACGGATCACACGAGATATCCCGATATACACAGGTGCGGAATCCCTGTGTAGATCGTTACGGACGTAGAACACAAACACACGAACACACGAATACGATACGAACAAACACACGTTATATTAATAACTCAACACGTGATATAATCACAATTACAGACTCTCGACCTCACGTCACTTGACTCACGAACAATAACTGACTTACACGAAACTTTAACTACTTAAACCAATAAGCCGTAACCTATATAAATACACGACAACTTCGCCTCAGGAGAAGTTGTCCATAACTTCGCTTGGTTAACAAGTTCGCCTAAGCGAACTTGTCAACAACTTCGCTTGGTTAACAAGTTCGCCTAAGCGAACTTGTCAACAACTTCGCTTTAAACAAACAAATACATAAACAATATTACAGACTCGATTACAGACACTAGACATATGAACTACTGACATTTATGCACCAACAGACCCCCTTGGCAGTAGCTTCATATCTTGATCTTTCAGCTCTTGTCACGTAATCCTGTAACTTCAAGCGTGCACTCCTTCTCTAACGCACACCGACACAACTCGTTGATACTTTCTTGCTTCGTCCTTCCAAGCTGGAATATAAAAGATTTTCTTCTCGTTAAGCACCTTCAGATCAGCTTGCGATAAGTTAACAAGATGCATCGGATCGTAAACTCTAAGAATCTCTTGTTCATCCTCATCTTCCATCACTGCCTCCGCTGTCTCACAATCAACGAACCACCACTTTAGGTCTTTGAGCACATCCTTGGGCATAAGCTTCATCGGTACTTCTTTAAGGCACCGGATTGGTTTATACTTCATAACCATCCAAGGCTTTCCATCAGCTCTCAAACCTCTATCCTTGTCTTCAACAAGTTTCCCTTTCTGTGGTTTCAACAGCTCAAACTTCTTTTCCTTTATGCTCTCTTTCCATACGATTTTCCCTATGACTCTAGCCATATTATCATCACTTCGATTGATCAACCCCAATCTGGCTAAGTCTTTAACCTCACATTCAGGCAGTGTGTTTAACGATCTCAACATTCTTCTAAGGTACTGAACTCCATCATATCGTTTAATCACGAAGAGCCGCAACTGCTCATCATAAATCCAGCATATAATCCCTTTCTTTGCTTCAGCATAGCCCTTAATATTGTAACTCTTTTTGAACATGGTAGGGACTGCCGGTTTCTTCGTTTTGACGAACCATTGAGCGTATCCTTCCTTCCACCTCGGCTGCTCTTCCCATTCAGTATCTCCAACTGCCGTCTGATCACCTACATCGGCCTTCTCAACCTCTGGAATGTCATGTTCGACATTTTCCTCTACTATCTCTCCTTCCTCAATCTCATTCTCAATCTCAATCTGCTCACCGATCTTCTCAATCACATCACTCGACAGCACATCCTCATCAAACAATATATCATCGCTGAACATATCATCATCTAGTTCTTTCAACGCATCAATCACGTCATCACCTATATTCTCATCATCAACCAACACCACATCATTACCACCAGAACCACCAGCCGCGTCGGCAGACTCCCCCTGAGCTGTGGAAGTACCAAGAGCTAGAGTAGTTCTTGGCAGCTCACCACCTGCATCTTTCGATGCATTGGGATCATCGTCTCTGTCGTTTCTCTTCTTCGTCCTGAGCTCGTCGCCTTTACAACTCATCTCCCCCTGAGATGCCAAGAACTCCTTCAAGGCATCTATAATTTTCCCATGCTCAACCAGGAGGGATGACTGTAGTTGATTCGCTTCTACTAGGCGTTGAATAGTCTTAGATTGCTCTGCCACGATCCGCTCTAGTGAAGCTATTCTCTCTGAGTCTGAAGTAGGCGAAGGCGAGACATCAGAAGCAGGCGTAACCGCAGGTGGTACCATACCTGATAACCCTGCAGTAGTGACGACCGTTGACTCTACAAATCGTGCAGCAACCACCGACTGAGTAAGCGTTGGAGGTGGTAGAGACACAATCTCCGGAGTCGACATCTGGATAGTAGTGGTAGATGGAATGCCAGCAGATGATGTAGCCACCACGAGAACATCCGCAGTGCTTATACTTGTAACCTGTACAGAAGTAGGAACGATAGACATACCAGACAGTGCAGCCGGAGCGAAACGTACCATCCTTGAAGTCTCTCCAGCTCCCATACCTGCACCTGTCCTCTCCCGTCTTGAACGTCGTATCAGCTTATGTATATCTTCTTCCTCTTCTGACTCATCATCATCCTCCGTTCTCTTTCTCTTCCCAAACGTTCTCTCTCGAGACACCATCAACCGCCTCCCCTCATTCATGATCTCATCCAAATCTGAGTCAGCCATCGACGTTGCTGCTCTAGTAACACTCACACCCGAACCTTGTGCAGCAGAGACCTGCACCTCTTCATGTGTATCAACTTGATCCATATCGAAATAACCTTGACCTCCAAAGACAGCATCAAGATCTATATCCTCTGCAGCCGACACAACAGGCGCAGCAGGTACAGCTTGAGGTGCTCCCGCCTGTCGTGGTTGAGGATCTCTGAACTCGTCCCCAGCAGCAGGAACATACCCCGGGTTTATTAAGAACCCAAAGAGTGGAGTATGCCTTGGACGACGTTCAGGCTTGCTCCTCGCACTCGAAGTACGGCATTGAGCAAAGATACGTTTGCTCACAGACTCCACGTATCTGATTGGTCGTCTCTGAGGTAGATTCGGAGCCACATGGTTCAATATCATCTGGATGAAACGTGGATACATAATGAACCGCTCACGAGCCATCGCCCTCCTCTGTCTGTCAATCTCGTAAAAGACCATCTGACTAAAACTATAGCGTTTATTGTAAGTCAGTGCAGTCATTGCGGACTGCATGGTCGCACCCATACCGTCAGTGCCCGCCTTCCTTCCTGACATGCAAACTATCATGACGTGCATAAGGAAGCGCCACTGATCAAGTAGAAAACCCTTCCGTCTCTGTGTATCACCTAATGGACCAGAATAGCCCATTCGGAGAAACGCTCCATCACAAAACGGAGCCACAAACTCAGTTGGGTCGTCCCTCGTCTCTTCTCCAAACCGTAACGCCACCCGAATCTGTTCAGAATTGAACTGAACCTGTTGATTGTTCACAGTCGCTCGCATGACCGGGGGTTCAACACGACAATCGTATTCTACCGTCTGCCAAAAGTCTTCGATATTTGGTAAGGATATCGGCAGAGTCGTCGTGATAGCATGAAAAATCCTCGAGCGTATGAGGAAAGTAATAATCTCGCGGTAATCCTCAACGCCGCTCGCTTCCGGGTCAAGGGTGATGTACATATTGTGACCCGGGAAAAATTGCCTTTGATTGTCACCGTCGTCTCCTCCTGCACCTCCAGCACCAGCTACTGCGGCCATATCTGCAACAAACGAACCAAGTTAGTTAAACATTAAGACTTAGCACAAGTTCGCTTTGTTACCATGAGCGAAGTTGTGATAAACTCTTTATAGGCGAAGTTAAAGGTGGGGCGAAGTTGGGAACAACTTCGCTTCAGCTTTAAGTTCGTCTATTTAACAATCAGTAAAATTGATCTAGGCGAAGTTAATGTTAACTTCGCCTCATCACAACATCGCCTCAGGCGAAGTTAATGACAACATCGCCTCAGGCGAAGATAAGCCTCAGGCGAAGTTACGGATAACTTCGCCTAAACCTTAAGTTCGCCTGAATCTGAATCGGCGACAGTAAGGATTATGGAACAACGTGCAGTTGATGATTTCGTGATTAAGGAATCCGGAAAACATGATGTTAAGGTTATCTAGACGATCAAAGTGGTTCTTAACACGTAAAAACAAGTTTTTGAAAATCGGGTATAGGTTTCGAACGTCCGAGGTCGTTAACCGGGTGTCGAAACAACCTAGGAATGACGACATCGAACATCGAGTATAACATATAGAAACCGAACACCCCTTGAACAATGAATGAAATCGGAAACAAAAGGATAATCGGATGAAAATCGGATAAGTTCGCTGTGTGAATAAGTTCGCTGATATTCAAATAATGAACTGTTTTGACTCTTGAAAATCCTTATATAGGAGCGAAGTTATACAGGCGAAGTTACGGATAACTTCGCCTAGGCGAAGTTATTCACAACTTCGCCTGTTTAACAACATCGCCTATATTTACAAAATCAAACCTCATAATTTGAACATTTTTCAATTAACTCTTTAAAACTTCCCTTTAAGAAATAAATGACATGATCAATTCTAAGTAACCAGTTAAAAAATCATAAAACTATCTAAGTACAAAAACTTTAAAAATTTAAAGTATAAGGGATCAAATTTCAGTCTAGTTAGGGACTACCACGTTTTAGAAAAGATCCGAACAGGAATCATACTAACTACGTGACTGTCACATAGATCCGTGTTTAGCTGTATTATGACATAAGGAAACAGGTTGTAAGCAGGTAATATACTTAAGATGGTTTTCATCGTTTCTGTGATACGAGTTAGGTTCAATTATGCCTCAAAATTTAAGTGGGCAACAACTCAGAAATATTGATGCCTCCTATCTCTCCTCAAAGCGTATTTGGCTTTCCCCAAGTCACCCCGAATTGACCTCGACCCATAGTGTCTGATTAAGTTGTAAGTACTCTTCATCTGGTTCCCGTTCTTCTTCTTACTCTAAGATTGAGAAGTCTTGACACTTTCAGCTATAGAATGTTTCAATAACTCAATTTTTTTTTTCAACAAATTTACATAGACTTCAGAGTAGTAAACCAACTGCAAGTCCCGAATCTGGATCACTACAGTTTCTTGAAACACTATCTTCACGGGAATCAGAACACACATGGGCTCGTGTATGACTGGGTAATCGCTTTTCTGCCTATCATTCGGAAAGATATATATGAAGACATGCAATACTCTTACGGAGTTTCCACGTAAAATCAAGTAGATTTAGTTTGTATCACGTCTACTTTTACGCACCATTAAAAAGTTACCATGACATACAATGACTGTTCTAAAGCCTTCTAAGCCTAATAACTTCACTAGTTAAGCACACAGAATCAGTATAACTATCATTTTCCAAGGTTGGATCAATTTTCTGTTAAACATAGCAAATGAACTTCTTACGAAGTAGTAGACTTGAAAAATAATTTCATTTCCCTTTTTTTTTATAAAATTTAACATTAATCGCCCCGACCAAAACAAAGTCTTCAGGTAAACGGCTATCCCGAAGATCCAATGGATCAGCTGGACCGACCACATACTAGTATGTGTCCTTATAACTAAGTATGATCGACTAATTTTAAGCGAAAGAATGAAAACTCATCATAAACCGCCCCGGTCACAATCAGTAATCTGGTTAATGGTTATCCTCAAAATTTACAAGTAGAAAATGAGGACCAAAACATATCCGAAGACAAGTTCATCAAACTGATGTAACCGACATATTTTTAAGCGATAGTGACCTTTTTTTTTTTATGATAAACTTGAAAAAACATGGTTACTCGGGATTGATCATCCCATTCAGCTCGATAAGATTTTGAAATCTTGTTTTATCAAACGCTTTAGTATAAAGATCAGCGAAATTATCAAGCGTATCCACCTTTTCAAGCACTATCAGTTTCTTCTCAGCACAATCTCGTATGAAATGATGACGTATGTCAATATGTTTAGTTTTACTATGTTTCACGGGATTGTTAGTTACTGAGATAGCAGCTGTGTTATCAATGCAAATAGGAGTAAGTAAGAAATTCAGACCATAGTCGCGCAACTGTTGCTGAATCCAAAGAACCTGGGAGCAGCAGTTGGATGCTGCCATGTATTCTGCTTCACAGGTTGAAATTGCGACCGAAGTCTGTTTCTTGCATTGCCACGACACCAATCTGCCACTAAGAAACTGACATCCTCCTGTTGTTGACTTCCGACTCTGATTGCACCCACCATAATCAGAGTCTGTGTAGGCGACTAGCTCCAAGTCTCCTCCTCTCGGGTACCACAACCCCAGCTTCGGTTTGCCCTTGAGATACCGCAAGATCCTCTTCACACCTTTCATGTGAGATTCCTTTGGGTTCGCCTGAAAACGAGCACAAAGACAAACAGCAAACATTATATCAGGCCTAGAAGCAGTTAAGTACATTAAGGAACCTATAATAGCCCGATACTGAGTTGGGTCAACATCTGCATCACCGTCTGACTCAGCACCCAATTTGTGATTGACGCAGATTGGAGTGTCGAATGGAGTGCTGTCCTCCATCTTGAATCGTTTGAGCACATCATGGACATACTTGGTCTGGTGAATGAACATCCCATCCTTCTTTTGATCAACCTGCAATCCTAGAAAGAAAGTTAGTTCACCCATAGCACTCATTTCAAACCTTTTCTTCATGACGTCCTCAAAATCTTGACACATGGAGACTTTTGATGCAGCAAATATAATGTCATCCACGTAGACTTGCACCAGCAGGAAGTCGCTTCCATCTCTTTTGAAGAACAACGTGCTATCAATTTTCCCTCTTTCAAAACCATTTTCGAGCAAGTAATCTGATAAAGTTGAATACCAGGCACGAGGTGCCTGATGTAATCCATATAACGCCTTGCTCAATTTGTACACGTGATCTGGAAAGTCTGGGTCAGGAAAACCCGGAGGTTGCTCAACATACACAACCTCATCAACTTTCCCATTCAAAAACGCACTCTTCACATCTAGCTGAAATACCTTCATCTTTTCATAAGCAGCAAATGCCAAAAACAATCTTATGGCTTCCAACCTGGCGACAGGAGCAAACACTTCATTATAATCAATCCCCTCTTGTTGATTAAAACCTTTAACGACTAGCCTCGCCTTATTCCTTATAATGATCCCCTTATCATCTCTCTTGCACTTAAACACCCATTTTGTGCCTATAGCATGCACATTCTTTGGTTTTTCAACCAAAGTCCAAACTTCCATCTTCTCGAATTGAGCCAACTCTTCTTGCATGGCTTCTACCCACGAGCTGTCCTTTAAAGCCATTTGATAATTCTTCGGTTCAATCTGGCTTATAAAGCAGGTGTACAAGCATTCATTGATTATTCCTGTCTCCTTAATGCTTGTATAAACACAGGTGTGCTCATTCAAGCTACTTCTAGTTTGTACACCGGAGGACACATCACCAATCACATTCTCCAAAGGGTGATCTTTATGAATTCTCGTGGTTGGTACAGAACCGACATGCAAATTGTCTTCCAAGTTAAAAGAGAGCTCGTCAATGGTTGTTTCATGCTGAGAGTGAAATGGATTGAAAAATTCTTCTTCAGTCGAGGTAGCAGGGGGTACCGATAGTGTTTGATGAGGAAGGTTGACATTTATCAATCAGCTGTCTTTGTAATAGAATGTCTTCCTCATCAAGGATCATCTTCGTTGCAACTCTCTCTTCTTCTTCAGCAATATCCAAAAACGGTACGTTAAAAGACTTGAAGAGTTTAACATAGTCGAAAAACTCAGCAGGTCCGTTGCTTGGTTTTGGCGGTTGGTAACTTGTGATGTCGGTGTTACACACCACCTCAACCTTGCTGGTCGATGTATTGAAGACACGTCTGTTAGGAGTCCCAACAACATAACCTACTAAGATTCCTTCATCGGCTACTTCACCAAATTTAGAATTTGTCTTCAAAATCGAACAAGGGGACCCGAATGGTTCAAGACCACTCAAATTGGGCTTTCTCCCATGCATAAGCTCGTAACACGTTTTATTAAGCCTCTTAACCGTTAAGACTCTGTTCAGGACATAACAGGCTGTAGCAACAGCTTCAGCCCATAACACCACAGGAAGCCTCGAGTTAGCCAGCATTGTTCTGGCTCCTTCTATTAACGTTCTATTCTTCCTTTCAGCCACTCCATTCTGTTGTGGTGTATACGGAGCGCTGTATTGGTGTTCAATCCCTCTCTGAAGGCAGAAGATCTCCATCTCAAAATTTTTGAACTCCGTTCCATTGTCACTCCTGATGAACTTAGCTGTTTTACCCATGACGTTCTCAACTTTGGTAATCAAATTCTTCACCATTTGAGCCGTCTCATCTTTCGATTTCAGAAAATATACCCACGAATATCGCGAGTAGTCATCAGTGATCACCAAGCAATAAGAAGTACCTCCTAGACTTTTTGCATTCACGGGACCGAAGAGATCCATGTGAAGCAGTTCTAGAGTACTGGCAATAGAGTTAACCTTCTTGGTGAGATGGGATTTCTTGTGCTGCTTTCCCTTTTTGCACGCAATACATTTGTCTTCAAAATTGAAACTTTTTAAGGGAACGCCCATCACAAGTCCATTCCTGACAATGTGGTTCATCTTCCGAAGATGAATGTGCCCCATCCTCCTGTGCCACAGTTCGGATTCCGATTTGCTTGCTTTCGTCATTAAACATGATTCTTCCGTGGCCATTTCAGTAGACCTCATATCCATCACATAAGTATTTGTATCACGTGGAGCTTTCATCACTATCCACTCGACTGGTATCTGAAAACCAGGCTTCAACACGATCGCCTCATTCTTCGTGAAATGAACAGTGTACTCCTTATCACAAATCTGCGACACACTCAGCAGATTGTGCTTCAACTCTTCTACAAAGTTCACATTCTCAAGAGTCATTTTTCCATTGGACACCGTTCCTCTTCCAGTAATTTTGCCTCCACTTTCACCGGCAAAGCTAACTCTCGCTCCTTGAACAGGTTTTAAGTTGTGCAACAAGTATTTGTTACCCGTCATGTGCCGGGAACAGCCGCTATCTACAATCCAAAGATTGTGGGCAGCCCTGTTCAACTGTTCCTGCACAATAAAGCAAAAGATTAGAATTTTGGGACCCAAGACCAATTGGTCTTGGATCTATACATCCCGAACTTTGGCTTTTCACAGTTAGTATTCGCATAATTTCTGTAAGCCCTATTAGGAAACCACCTTGGAGATTGAGTGTGGGACCTTCCAAACCTTAGTGAATTGAAAGAATTATATCTTGTGGTTTGGTTATTTGCATTGTAAAACTGAGGTTTGTTTCTGTGAAAACCTGAATTAGTTACATTTCGAAATTTTGAATGGTTTTCATTTTTAATAGTATTAGTCTTATTCTCAGTTTTATTAGGCCTCACACCTCTGAATCGCGGCTTCAGAGGGCAATCTGCAACAAGATGTCCTAATTTATTACACCTAAAACAACACCTATGCTCCTTTTTCTTTTCAAAGGTTGTTTTGGATGTCGAGGCTGTGTTACCGGCCGTTCGTCTCACATAAGGTGGGACGTACGGGTTTAGTGGAGTACTTTTCTTATTAGTTTTAACTTTTTCTCCACCATTGGGTAACACTTTCTCCTCTTTTGTCTTACCTGATTCGGACGACTTCTCCGAATCTGATGAGACTGGACTTGTAATAGAAGTTTTCACACTTGAAACAGGCGAACTCGTTTCGCCACTACTAACACTTGGTTCTTTACTCGTAACCTTGATTGGAACTGTCTGAGGAACTTCAAAATCAACAGATTTCTGAACACTAGGGTTAAAAGTGTAATTGTGGTTATAAGGTGGTGGAACATCGTGATAACCAATTCCTCCCCTCTTCGCAGAGGAATCTTGACCACTAACAAGGTGATCAAGAATAGCTGAGGAATTTCTGAACTGCTCAAGTTTTCGGTTCAGTTCCACCACTTTCACCTGGTGGTCAGCAATCTGTTTTTCTCGTTCAGCAATAAGTTTGGTCTTTTCTTCCAAAACCTCATAACTTAGATCTATCACTTCAATTTTTTCAGCAAGTTTTGTTTTTAAGCTTTTAACATCTTTTTCACACGCTTTTATTTTAATTTTGTAACTGTTCTCTCTTTCTTTCATAAAGTGATGATCTTCTTTAAGAGTTTTAAATTCAGCATCTAAACGAATATACTGATCAGTTATGGTAGCAAGTTGCTCAGAAAAGTTCTCACATTTAGTACATATAGGTTTAGAACATACCTCGGAGGACTGGTCCTTGAGATCTGCCATGAAAGCTTTTTCCTCTTCAGTAGCTTTCACTTCTCCGGTGACCTTCTCACATTCTTCATTCTCAACCTTAGCCATATTTGCCTGCTCAAAAGTTTCATCCGAATGCAGGTTCCAGTTGTATTCACCTGCTTCTTTAGACATCATGGCACTGAAATCTTTACTACTCCCATTGTACTGTGCAGACCTGCCTTGACCACGTTCAACTCTCTCGTTTCTGCACTCTTTAGCAAAGTGGCCGTTTTGTTGACAGTTATAGCACCTCACCTTAGTCTTGTCGAACCCAGGCCTGCCACCAACAAACTTTCTCCCTGTCTTCCTCATAAACCTCTTCACCCTCCTCACAATCATGGCCATCTGCCATTGTAGATCCATCTCTTCCATATCATCAGCATCTATTTGGTCATAGTCTTCATCCAGCATCGCTGGATCAACAACCTTCCCTTGGATATAGTTCTCATATGAAGCAATAAACGAAGCATAGAGGCCAAACTGCTCTTCAGCAGATTTGACGCTCATTGGCATCTTAGAGTAGTTATTGCTTGAAGAACTTGAAGAGCCTCTACTCTGGCTTGCTGTCTGTTTAGTACCACTTGATCCACCGGCTACAAAGCAAACATCCCCATTTGAGTTTACTGACACATGCCCCTCCTGTGAAGACTTGGCACCCGACTCGCCCTTCGAGTAGTAGGCGGCAGAATCAGTCTTTGAACTTGAATTGGAGTTTACTTTAGCACCGTACATGCCTGGATCTTGAACCTGATCCATAGATGTTTCTTTTCTTACCATATTAAGCTCAAAAGTTCTGAGCTTGTTGACAGTGGTTTTAAGATCATAAGTAGAGAAGTCCTTGTCTTCCCTCATCAGTACAGTATACATCTCCTATTTTGGTGGGAGGGCATCGAGAAGCTTCTCAACTATTTCTTCTTCTCGGTAGGAAATAGAATAGTTGCTCAGCTCAGTCATTAGATGATAATATCGGGTGATAATATCATCTAGAGATTCGTTCTTCAAAAATTTGAAGACGGAAAACTGAGTTTTGAGCAATTTGATCATTGAAGCTCGAATTCCTTCATTCCCTTCAAATCTGTTCTCAAGAGCTTTCCAAAGCTCTCTAGCTGATGTGTATTTTCTGAATGTATGGAGGATCTCCTGTGGAAGAGCCATTGTGATTGCAGCATGGGCCTTGCTCTCGGCCTCATACATCTTCTTCTCTTCCTCTTCCATCTTACTGTACTTTTTGATCTGGTCCCTACCTTCGTACTCCATTACAGGTGGAATATAGCCATCTTGGATGCACACCCACATTTTCGCATCCTGGTACTTTACATATTGGATGAACCGATCCTTCCATGCGACAAAATCGGTTCCCTTCAGCAACCTTGGGGCCTTTGTAGCTGACCCCGCTTCAACTTCCATCTTTACAAGCTCCGAGATGTTGATCGACGACATCCTTCTTGAAGAGAAGAATCCTGAAAAATAAATTTTTTTTTATTTAAAAAAGTACTGTAGGCGAAGTTAAGAATAACTTCGCTTAAGTAATAACTTCGCTGGATCTTTCTTAAATTCGCGTGACTGGGCGAAGTTGAGAATAACTTCGCTTAGGGTGAGCGAACTTAGGAAGTAGGCGAACTTGAAGAGAACTTCGCTGAGTTAGGCGAACTTGAAAAAGTAGGCGAAGTTGTGGATAACTTCGCCTCTCCTTATATCTTCGCCGAAACCCTACGTATCCTGACGGCAACTTCGCCTGATGAACAACAACTTCGCCTGACGAACAACACAGTTTCTGCAGATCTGTAAAACGAATTTTAACAAGGTTTTTGACGGTTTAAAGGCTTGAACACACTGGTAGGAGGATAGAATGAGCAAAAACACCGAAAACACGTCCCACGAAAAGTCGAAACGGGATGAATTCTACACCCGCGTGAATATCCCGAACCACACAATCGAGCAAAAGCTCTGATACCAATTGTAGGTTCCCTGGACGGATCACACGAGATATCCCGATATACACAGGTGCGGAATCCCTGTGTAGATCATTACGGACGTAGATTACAAACACACGAACACACGAATACGATACGAACAAACACACGTTATATTAATAACTCAACACGTGATATAATCACAATTACAGACTCTCGACCTCACGTCACTTGACTCACGAACAATAACTGACTTACACGAAACTTTAACTACTTAAACCAATAAGCCGTAACCTATATAAATACACGACAACTTCGCCTCAGGCGAAGTTGTCCATAACTTCGCTTGGTTAACAAGTTCGCCTAAGCGAACTTGTCATCAACTTCGCTTGGTTAACAAGTTCGCCTAAGCGAACTTGTCAACAACTTCGCTTTAAACAAACAAATACATAAACAATATTACAGACTCGATTACAGACACTAGACATATGAACTACTGACATTTATGCACCAACACAGAGGCTCAGCAATGGCTTCAGCTTTGGTGGCCCTCTCGGTCGTGTTCCGCGCAGTTTCCTTAGCCAACCTAAGCTGTTCGTTAACCGCTTGGGTAGCCTTGGAACGGGCCTCGAGCCGGGCCTAAACTTCAACCTCGAGGGCCTTGAAGACCTTTTTCTTCTCCGCAGCAACGGCGGAAAGTCTCCTGTTCTCCTCCCGGATAGCCCGCGCCTGAGCCACTTCCTGGCTACGAGCCGTCTTTAGCTTGTCGTTTTCACGACAAAGCAACTCGACGCGCGGCTGCATCCGGGCAAGGAGAATCCGAAGCTCGTTCGTCAGCCTACCCTCCTGGTAGCTAGACATAGCTTCCCCCAACGCACCACTTGGGGCGGCGTGACGCGCCCACTCGACGCAGTCCACAGCCGTCCGAAGGGTTGTTCCTCGGCGGATGTTCCACCGTGGAACATACACCTCATTGGAATCCGACACTGTAAAAATAAAAAACAGTTAAAAAAAAAGGCCAAAATAACCCTACGCACCTGTAGGGTCGACAACAGGCCGATAGCCGCCAAACCCATCACCCGAACCTAAGGGATATCCATCCAAGAGGTCAAGCAGATGGGAAGGAGGCAGATATTGGCTAGAAGCCCCAACCCTGAACATACCTGCTGAACCGGCCGGGGACGAGGTAGTCGCCGGTGCCGTTGGCACGGTTGAAGCCGCCGCGGTAGAGACCATCGGAGGTGAACTCACTGGAGGTGAACTCACTGGAGGTGAACTCACAACCGTGGCCGCCGCTGCGGAGGAGCCCGCAGAAACAATCACCACCGGCTCAGTGAAGGATGCAGTGAATATGGCACTGACAGCCGGCGGAGAGGACGTTACAGTTGGAACAGTTGCCTCAACGGGATGAGCAACTGAACCAATGCTGCAAACAGGCGCAGCTGCCTGGGTCATCGCCTCGGGTAGGTTGACCAAACCTACCGTCGTGGGTCCAGAACTGCTCCTTCCCGCATCACTTTGGAATGCGGTTACATCCACGCCTGCATGAAGACAAGATATTAAAAAAAATGGCGAAAAGAATGCGGGTAAGATAAAAGTACTTAGGAGTTTTCTTAATCTTGAAGGTTCTGACGGGCGGGGACGAACCCGATGGAACTGGCCTCTTCACGCCAGTCACCGTCGTAGAATTTGGTCGCGCGGAGGTGGCAGCTGTCTCAACCTCTGAGACAGTTGTCTCACCACCACCAGGGTTCCCCGCCGCCTCCTCACTTTCAGTCTCCGAGTCAGACCGGTTCCCCTGATCGGCAGTGGAGGTAATCTTCGCCTTGCCCTTCACGCCGGCAGCTTTCTTCTTCCTCACGAAGAAAGGACCGTCTGCGGATTCCTCATCAGAAGATGACAAAATTAGAGAAACTCCAGCAGAGGTTTGAGCATGAAGAGGGCGAGGGTTAATGAAACCCTTACCTGGCCGCGTGGCGCTCAGAATTTCGTGGCCTGGCGGGTAGACCTCCACAAACCGATCCGCCGTTTGCTCCAAGATGGGCAACTCGTTCTCGTAGAGAGCACGAGTATCCAACCGAGCGGGACCACCGCTCTCACGCGGTTGCAGAAGCGACTGCAAATTGTTCCCCTCTGAAAATAAACAGAAAAGCAGTTAGAAGAAAAACCCTAAATCAGCAAAAAGAGATGGAACATACCATAGGGAATAGAATTCGAACCGTATTCAAGAACGATGGGATCTGTGGCGCCTCTGCCCCAGCATCCTTCCATACCCGGCTCATCCCAAGCATCACCATCCCAGACTCCGCAAAGCGATAAACCGGAGTCTGGATCCGGGAGATCTTGGTATACCATTCCGCCTCCTGGTAGTTGGAGGCGTGAAGGTTCGAGAGTGCTCTCCCGTTCTTGAATGTCATCGCTATGGGGATGACACGGGCAGAGATATAGAAGAACTTCCGCTTCCAAGACCGAAGACTGCGCTCGGTAGCACAGATCTTCAAACCCTTGATCCGAGTAATCAGGGTATACCAGCCCTGGATGCACCTCCAGGAGTAGAAGGTCATCAGGCGGTCGACGCGAGGCTCAACGCCCAGAATGTGGCACACCCATTCAAAGTGGCGAACCTTTGCGATCGCCATCGGGTGCACCTCCGTCAAATGTACACCGTGTTTCTCCAGAACACGGTACACAAACTTCGTCAATGGGAACCTGAGATTCCCATAGATGAATAATGCAGCATACACCCCTATCTTGCCCTTGGGGGCATCGTACACCGTCTTGTGAGGCTCAGGAAACTCAGGCTCGAAAGGCTCGAGCATGAACTTCTTGACGATGTAGTGATACAGGTCGACGGAAAGAGCACAATGGCACTCGCCAGCAGTACTCTTATCATCCTTGTCAGACGCTGACATCGGGTTCTCCGTGTACACGTCAGACTCCTCGGCAGTAGCCTCGGGATCATGAGTAGAAGACATCTTGGAGGTTTGAAAGAACGATTTCAGGAGAATGCTCGACGGAAAAGTTAGAGTATTCGCCGGAAATCGCTTAGAAGAAGAAGTGAAACTGTGAGTTGAGATGCATCCTCTCCTCCCTTTATATACTCATCGCAATGAATGCGATGAATTTAATGCGGAGGAGAGAGGAAAGCATAGGTGCAATGAAACTATGACACGTGGAAAGAGCACGCTAGCAACAGCTGTTGACAGGACGCGTGCCGTAAACTTCGCGCCCACGCGCCCGAAAACTCGCGCCCACGCTCCTGAAAAAGCGTCTGGAATGACCATATACTGTCACGTCGCCATAACTTCATGCACGTCCTGAAACTGTCAGAAGAAACCGTCACACCACGCTGACGTCCCTTCAACAGTTGGACTGTTCTTATCCTTTCACCAACTCTTCGAATTTCAAAAAGATTCAAAAAGATTCAAAAATAAGAGGGAATACACCCCCTTACCTTGGCAACCAAGTAACTATAAGACGGGTGCGGGTATAGTGTCAAGGCAAAACCCTTCACATACTTAGCACCCGCAGGGAATTGAAGCCAAGAATACCTTGGCAACCAAGTAACTATAAGACGGGTGCGGGTACAGTGTCAAGGCAAAACCCTTCACATACTTAGCACCCGCAGGGAATTGAAGCCAAGAATACCTTGGAAGTAAAGTAACTATAAGACGAGTGCGGGTACAGTGTCAAGGCGGAACCCTTCACATACTTAGCACTCGCAGGGAATTGAAACCAAGAAGGATCTTCTGGGCCATGCTTGTGGAAAGGGATATAACATCCCCGCATAGCGGGAACATTGAGAACTAGATTGTTTGATGCTCCAAGATGGAATTGGTTGTTTAAACATAATTGATCACTAAGTCTAAAAGTACCAAAACCTCGTGGAGAACCTATACAACTGAAACTCAACGCTCCTGACTTGCGAGGAGGTTACACACCTACCCGCATCATACCCAAAGATCAAGCAGAAAAGTGGGAAATTCTGCGTGACATTAGGAAACCCGCGGGAAGAATCCCCACGGAGAACCTTAAAACTAAACCCTTTTCGAAACCCCTTGCTTAAGTCCGAAAGTTCACCTCACTTATTAACAATTCATGAGAAGAACATTGGACTGGGGGGACTTGAAGAGGTAGGTCCCAACAGAACCCAGTTGGACCCGAAAGACTCACCTTAAAGAGGGACGTCTGAGCAGTTGGACCCGCAAGACTCACCATAGAGGGACGTCTGCGCAAAGACCAACTGGATCCGCAGGACCCACCATGCTCAGAGAGATGACGTCCTTACGCGCAGTACGCAAGCTGTTCCCGCAGGAAAAGCCTTCCAATGGTGACGTACCCCGCCTGTTCCCGCAGCTGCGGATACTAGAAATCAGGGAAGGCTACCCGCACTAACAGCAAGGCTACACGCACAAGGCACTAACTCTCAAATAATTCAGTAATGTCACCTGAAGAAGGAATGAGCAAGCCGGGAATACTCCCACCCAAATGAGCCAGTCCGTACGCTACTGGAGGATCTTTTGTACTATACCTGCCAAGGTATGGACAAAAGATCTGATCAAAGCAGCGACAGCTCACTGACAATAGTACGACGAGGAGCACGCTCCAGTACTTAATGTCACTATCAGCCGCTGCCTACTCACCAACCCCTGTCGTGGCACGTACATAGCCTGCAGTTGGTGGAAAGGAATAGTACACAGCCGGCCATGTCACTATCAGCCGCTGCCTACCCACCAACCACCAGCATGGCACGTGCGTAGCCCACAGTTGGTAGAAAAGGAATATTATACAGCTGGCTGTACTGCTTGGAAACCTACCTTCGGCTATAAATACTCCAACACCTTGGAACGGTATCATTATCTTATATCTCCATATATTATCTGATATCTGCTCTAGCAATTTCTCTTAATATACACTTATATTCAAGGGCAATCTAGTCTGATTCTCACGCCGGAGGGTGGTCACAAGGAGGTACCCCCCCTTCTCAGTGACGAGCTCACGGTGTCTGTTTTGCAGGTCATCAGAGGAATAACCATCTTTGCCGGACCTAACCCTCGTGGGAAACATCTATTTAACCCCCAGATTATCCGTAATCTGCCCGGGGTCACTTAGTGTTTCTTCAAGGGGCTTTGCCATAACTCGAAACCCAATTAACCCAGCTAAATAAAGCCCGAACCGGAATTACCGGACTGTAGAACAACAGCAGGCGGATGCTCATCGGTGTCGTAACCGCCCTCGCAGTCCCCAACGTGGCGTTGGATGGCCTTAAACAAGTCGGAATTGAAAGTGGCCTTCTTTGATCCGGAGCCGTTTGATATGTTTGTAATCTGAGAGTAATGAATCCCATTTCCTCCGGCACTGGTTGAGATTCCGATTGACATCCAACGCATTGCAGTTCTGGACGATAATCTTCCACTTCTGGAAAGAAGACAGCGTGGCGCCGCAGTCGGACTCAATGGCGGCAACCTCATTGACCAGAATTAAGGATTCCTCGACGGTCCAGTCCGGTGCCGCCTTAGATCGAGTCTCGTGTTCCATCGATTTCAATGCTGCTTTTGGTTTTCGTTTACCAATTTGCATGCCACAGCCACCGGTTCCTGAATATTATTTATTTATTAAGTATAGACCCCCACAATATTACTATTTCAAAAACTGAAATTTTCATTTATAAAAGAAGCCGATTACAGTAAAGAGGCACTTAAGCGGACAACAAGCTGCGCCGTCACCCCCTTTTAAATGGTAAAACCGATCCTACTGAAAATAAAATTATCGTTCTTCGGCGTCGTTGAGTTACTGTACACGACCCGCCGAACTCTTTTTAGAAACGTAGCAGCATGTGTTAAAACTTAAAATTACTAATATTATATTGTAGGCGTTGTTTTTGTGTTTTATTCAATGTTTTCAGACCCAGCCTGGACGCCTTACCGGGTCAAAGGTCGGACCGATTCGGGAAGTCGAATCGGTGTTTGACCCAGATCAGAGCCGGCTGTAGAGTATGGTGGGGTAGTCGACGGCTACATGCCCGACACCCCGCTAGACCCAATTTTTTTTTAAATTATATTTAATTTTATGAAAGAATATATGTGTATTCAATGTTTCAACACAATTGCATGACCACTAGGTTGGTAATGGGTATGACATCTAACCAAAAGATTGTGGGTTCAAATCTTATTTGAGACATTTTAAGGGGTGTTTAGGATTGCTTATTTTCACCAACTTATATCTTATAAACTTTTGAAAAAGTAATAAGGTGTTTGGGATTGCTTATATTGTGAGAGGAAAAGTTTCATAAGTTACACTTTTGTAACTTATCAACTTAATGAAAAGTTATAAGGAGGCAAAATAAGGAATCCCAAACACCTCTTTAAGCTTATTTTTATACAAATTTTTTTTACACAACTCAAATCATAATAAATTAAACCCATTTGAAATTACATTGTTTAAACCCCAAAAAATGTTCTTTTTACTAAAGACCCAAAAAAATTCACAAATGGCCCAAATTTTTTTTCGCATTCTCGAAGCCGGGCCTGACCCGGATGACATCATAGATAATTTAAATATATATTTACACATATATATAATTCATAAACATATAACAAAATAATAATAACCAAAAAAAAAATAATAATAATAATAATAATAATAATAATAATAATAATAATAATAATAATAGCAAACTTGTATATCTATGTTTTATACATTGTTTTTTTTAAATATATATTATATATGATTGATTAATGAAGACATCAATGTAGCTTGGTTGGTTGGCTTATAGGTAATTATTAAAGTTTCTATCTTCGAAATGTCCCAATTTTGAACCCCGGCATGCACATTTCATGGTTATAAATTTGAGAAATTTAGAGAGGTTTTGTAAATAATAGTAGAGAGAAAAGGAGTGAGATTGGTGTGTTATTTTTATAATATGGGGTTGTTATTTATAGTGGTAACGGTAGGGTTTGTAATTAAAAATAAAAATAATTTTTTATATAAACTCAAGCCCAACGGCTCTTTTGAGCAAATCAATGTCCAACGGCTCTTTTGAGCCCCGTGGTCCGGCTTTCCCTCCGCCTTCGCGCCCCCGCTCTCGTGAGGGTGGTAGTGGTGTGTGCGGCTGTCACCTAGATCGCGCCCAAGGGTTGGCGCCCCATTACCCTTAGTCTTATCATCAACGTAAGACAAGCCGTGATACTTTAATCTTTCGCTTCATAAGGGCACTTGAGACCTTCGGTCACATATGTAAAAGCATTTTAACCCGTTTTAAAAATATGCAAGAGAAATTTGCAAATTATATGGTATGGTTATGAGTGGTTGTGAATTTAGAAGAGAGAAAATGTTATATGAGAAATTCAAATTTGAGGTTTCACTGTTCATACCGTATAATTTATTAATTTTAATATTTTCTAAAGTGGTTTGTGAGGAAGGAGAATGAAAATAATTATAAAGGTAAAAAAATATTATTTAAGTGAACAAGTGAGAGAAATTCCAGTGATTTTTAATGTAATTATATATATATATATACTAGGTTATATGTCCGTGTTCTACACGA
The DNA here is from genome assembly GCF_021521415.1 of Bidens hawaiensis. NCBI lineage: Eukaryota > Viridiplantae > Streptophyta > Magnoliopsida > Asterales > Asteraceae > Bidens > Bidens hawaiensis. The sequence continues at coordinate 27,028 of NW_027505085.1, read as the reverse complement.
GTTGAGAAATGTGTTTTCATAAACATATTAATAACAATATATTATAAAATGTGTGAAATTTATAAAAATCAACTTCAAATATAACCATAAAATTCAATTAAAATATATTGTTTTAAGATATATAGATTCTAGTTTTCATTTACTAATTTCTAAAGACATTAATATAGAGAGTTTGATGTTTGTATCGACTATCGAATCATCCATTTTTGCCTTTGAATTAATTCACTACAAAGTTTCATAGAGTATCATTTACAAAATTACATGATAATTAGTACACTTAAGTTCTTTATAAATATTAAACTTAAAAAATGAAGGGGATCAACTATACATAAAAACTTCATTAATGTTATTTATATGAGTAATTTGTAAATTTCATATCAATTTTATAAATAATTAATCTTCTATTAGATTGTAAAAGAAAAAATGAATTAATGTTTATGAAAAAATTAAAAAGTTCGGAATTTTTTGTTAAAAAAACATCATATTAATTTTATTATAAAAAATAAAAGAATAAAAATGAACAATATAATTATCTATATAACTTTGAATCCCAATAAAACACTTTTAACCTAATATCTTTACATTAACTCCTTTTCATCTTCTATCCTCACTCTTCAATCTTCAATCTTCCATCTTCCATCTTCCACATCAAAAGTATATACGGCTGAACTAAAAGAATCAGTTATCGTGTTGTTAAGATCTTCTATATTTGGTGAGTTACTTTTCACATACTAAGTATTGTGTTGATTAAGGTTAAAATAAGTGAAACCCTTAAAGTTTTTAGTAAAGACGGTGATGATTAAAATAATCTTTTAAGTTTAATGTTTTAATATAAGTTATCTTTATGTTTATGTAGATTGCATAACAAAATTCAATGAAAAATTATGTATGTGTATTTTGATAAATAAAATTAGGGCTTTTGAAAAGAAATATAATCAGAATGAAATAATGTTTGTATTATTTTTGACATTGTGTTAGTGTTTATTTATTGATATGTTTGAATGACAACATAAGCTGTAATACAAAATTGACTGTTATAATCATTCACAGGTCAGATGGGCCCAAGGTTTCTTAGGATTGTAAAAAACCCTAATGCAACTTCTATGGTAAGCCTTTTAGTTTTAAATAGTATCAGTAAATAATAAGTATATTAATGTAAAAGGGTTTTGAATTTGTATTTATTTCAGAAGCTACCGTTAAACTACGATGAGTTAATTTTAAAATACAATTATCCACTTGGTTCTACTACTATTAGAACAAAAAGTGGATCTAAATGGAAAAATATGTGAAGAATGGTTATAGGATAACTAAAGGATGGGAAAACGTTGCTTCTGATTTGAAGTTAGCTTATGACGATTTATTGGTCTTTAAGCATCATGGAAATTCATGTTTCACAATTCAGCATTTCAATGACACTCGTGTTACTGCTGACGGCAATTCATTCTACAAAAAGCTGTTCTATGTTGACATTGATTATGTGGTATGTATTCTAATTGTGACTTTAAAGTAATAGTTAGAGTATAGAAAATTTTAAAATAGTTTTTCATGTTTTTGAATATAAAGGAGGTGCCAATTTTCTTTTTTCAACGATTTGAAGACCTAGAAAATATCTCTATCGGATATTTTACGATACGTGCTGATGACATGAATGATTGTACAGTTAAAATCCTTCAAATTGGAGGAATTTATTTTTTATAAGGGGTTGGCTGAAAGTAGTTGAAGCTTTGAAACTGAACACGGGACAGCATATGGTATTTGATTATGATGGTAGAGATGTTTTCAAGTTGACAGCTTTTCAAGGAAAATGTTCAAGAAATTATAGATCTTGATCTTGAATCTATTGAAGATGAATCTGATGATAATCTTGATGAGAATAATGCTGATTTTGAAGTAACTTCTGTGGGAATGAATCAAGAGTCTTAAAATAATGTTGATGTTCATGAGCAGCATTTTGTTGATGTTGATGTTGTTGATGTTGATACCTGTAACAATGGTGATGAAGAAAATGTTGGTGGGATTAATAAGGTTCATGTTGAAGTTGATGATGGTCTAAATGGTGATGAAGTAAATGATGATGCGGTTAATGTGGATGATGATGATCTACAATTCCAGAAAACAATTGTTGATCGTTTGGTAATTCTCTAACAATTTGTGATAGTTTTAATTTTACACTCCAAATATAGCATTCATAAAATATAATGTTTTCATTTTTTTTCCCAGCGTTTGCTAAATCGTTTTGCAAGCAAATCAAAGTTGAATAAAGCAAGGAATGTGATCATCAGAAACAACGAAGGTGTGGAATTTAAAAGTGAACTTCGTGTGGAAACTCCACACAACAAACCGAGATACCGTGTCCACGACTTCAAAGGTATGTTAACCACTTTTGACTTGAATATTGGTGACAAATGTTTGTTTACTTTTAACTAAAGGGAGGGGAAAATAATCATAAGTAATGTTGTGAACAATTAAGACAATTTGTTTTTTATGTTTTATGTTTGGCAATGATGACTTTGACCTTTTAATTATGGTGGATGATAGTTTTTTAAACAATATTTGAAGTAATGTTTGAAGTTAGAATATGTATGGCTTTATGTAAGACTTTTTGCTAATTTAGAATGTTTGTAACTTAGTACTATAATGATGGACTACTTTTAATTATATTGCTTGAAGTAAAGGCTTTTTATTATATTGATTGAATTCAACGATTATGATTGTGGAATATATGTAAACATTATGAGATGCAAAATAATTGACCATAATTGTTTAAAAACATGAATATTGATAAACTTTTGAAAAGTACTTACAAACTTCGAAATACTTCTTTAAATACAACATTTGATGTTTCATTTGAAGTATTACCATCACTATCTAGAATTAGAACTTTAAGTCTGTCTCGTCTTGTAACTCTTGATAATGCAACATACAATTGACCATGTGTAAAAACGGGCCTTTTCAAATATAATCCAACTCTTGATAGTGATTGCCCTTGACTTTTGTTTATGGTCATTGCGAAACATAAAGCAAGCGGACATTGTCTTCTTTGTAGCTTAATGTGAAGTTTTTTGTCGGTAGGTATTAAAGTAGTTCTTGGAATATAATGCCTATCTCCAATATTACTACCTGATATAATCTCCACTCGTATAATACGTTTTCCCAACGGGACCACCTTTAACCGAGTACCGTTACACAATCCACTTTTCTGATCAATATTTCTAAGTAGCATAACAGGAACTCCTACCTTTAACACCAACTTGTGGTTTGGAAAACCTGATGCTTTAATTCCATTAAGAATGTATGGAGAGCATAAACTTTCATCTAAATTCTCATTAATCATGTCGGTAGGACATACACTATCAGAACTTAGATATTCCCTTTCTTCTCCAGGAAATATTGACAGCAAACGATCATTAATTTCTTGAACAATATCATTTTTTGGAGCAAGTATTTCTCTTCCATGAAAATAATTTTGTTTTTTGAAATTTTGTAAAACGAATGGATAGTCTATTAATTCAGAAACTGAATCACATGAATGTCTGATAAGAAGATCTTCTGGTATTTCTATTTGTGCTTCACCATCATTGGTACCACCAACATTACCTTCGCCTATATCCAAAAGCCATTGTGCAAACATTTTAGTTTGCTCAATTTCAGTTGAATGGATTGAGGTACTTAACCTCAGATTTTTTTTAAACTTAAGGACTTTGCAATTTCTCCAAATGTAAGAAGAAGTTAAACATGAATTGACAATTTGTTGTCTACTTCCACCTGGGACAACCGGTAATATTTGTCTAAAGTCTCCTCCAAAAACAATCACCTTTCCACCAAATGGTAAATTTGAAGAAGCTCCTGATGCGGATGTTAAAATATCTTTTAATGATCTATCCAAAGCTTCAAACCCATGCTTGTGTACCATCGGTGCTTCATACCATATAATTAGTGAGGTTTCTCTTAATAAATATGCAAGATCGCTATCTAGCTTTATGTAACAAAATGAATCCTCAACCAAATTAATTGGGATGTGAAACCTGGAGTGTGCAGTCCTACCTCCGGATAACAAAAGTGATGCGATTCCACTTGAAGCAACACTTAAAACAATTTTTCCTTGAGATCTTATAGATGCACATAAGGTCTTCCAAAGATAAGTTTTTCCAGTCCCACCATAACCATAAACAAAAAATACCCAACCTTTATTCTTATCAACCGCTTCAATGATTTCTTTATATACAGAATGCTGCTCATCAGTAAATGAAGAAAACAGTTGTTCAAACTCTTGAGCTAACATAACATTGTCATAAGCTAGTTCTTCACTAAGTAAAAGATTATTTGCAGAAGAGATGGAATCTTTATTAGGAAAAGGCATGGTAGAAAACTTTTTTAGAATAGAATTATTTCTTAATAGAAACTTTTCTATCTCAAACAATGTAAGGTTTTTGAGTTGTTCTTCATTAAGTTCTAAACCTGTACATTTTAAAAAAATGTGTTATACAAAAAATAAATTAAATATATATTTTTAAATAGAGATAATAAAACATGAAATTAAATCATGATATGAATTTTTATACCTAGATGCTTTAAAACAATGCGTTGTTTGTTTAAAATATCATCTGAAAAATAAGTCCACGTAGTTTTTTCCCAAACAAATTCAGGTCTAGACATGCTCTCCGACATTAGCAATGTGCAAAATAAACTTCTTAAGTAATAACCAGTGCCAGTAAAACTTGCTTCTACAATTGCTTCAACGTATTCATTGTCATCATCCAAAAGGCCACATGCATAACATGCATCTCTAAATGTTGGATATTCAACAGAGTTGACTGTTCGAATTTGAGAAAATGTTGTTGGACCTTTTACCTTGTTCAACAAAATTCTTAAATAATAAGCTTCACCAAGAGAAGGAGAAACTGCATGAATTCTGTCAATGGAAAATCCTTTTTTCCTTGGTTTCGAATAACGTTTGTCGGCTTTCCAAACAAACTTTGTAGGAAATTCAACATAAGTTAAAGTACGTGCTTCTGGATAATTTTGATTGCATTTTAACCACTCTGAAAACATTGAGGAAGCAACATAAGGTTTATCTAATATATCATCAAGATCATCAAACGACTCATAAATAACTTGCTGTTGACCAGGTAGATGAAAAGGAAGCCTAATCACTGAGGGAGTCCTCTAATGTATATCATATGAAAAAATCTTCCATGATGCTTCACATGCAGATATATATCTACAACTATAGTAGTCTTTGATTTCATCAATGTTTTCTTGATTCTGATTTTCTTGATTGGTTGGTACAAAACAAACCGATGCTCTATCATGGCCTTTATTTATATATTTAAACAAATATTTGATGGAACCGGCTTGATTGCACCACTCAACATTGATGTGTGCTTGATATCTTTTTAAAAGTGTTTTGTTATACGGCACAACGCTTGTATTATCCAACATCACACTTGACTTCTCAACAAAAAAACCATTATTTCATCTTCTGTATACGGGATAACCATAACCGTCAATTGATGTGAATTCATGGAATTTTTTTGGAAAATTCTTTGAACACTTTCCGTCAATCATGCATGGACAGTTCTTATTTGCAATGCCACACGGACAATGAATCATGAACTCCCTTACAAAATAATACAATTCTGGATCTAACTCTTTGTCTGGTATTTCAGCTGAATATGTTCAACTGTTGGAAGTTTGTGATCAGCATGCATAAATAAACACAGATGAGCATGAGGCAACCCACGTTTTTGAAACTCCACTGTATATACAACTATAAAAAAAGATAAACAAACATATCAGATTGTGTCATCAAAATGAATAGCAAAAATATGTGTATTAAATTAAAGTCGAATACAAAAGAGACATTTAATGTTAATAGAAAGTTTATAACTAATATAAAATGTGGTAAGATATGGTGGATTTCTATATTTGGCATAATATATACTATACTTAATATGAAATAGGTCAAATCAGAAATGAAAGGTCAGGTATAATAATAACCTAAAGCCGTCAAAAATAATGATGATGGAAGTTGCAAAACCAAAAGTCTGGTTTACGAATTAAAGGATTAGATTTGGAAGATTTTGTTTACAAAGTATTAATATATGTCAAATGGAAGATGAACAACACATCTTTTGAACTTTCTTCTTTAAGATTTCTGGAAAAAAAAATGGCAGCTCTAGTTTCATGGAGGTTTAAACATTTAGAAGATTGTTTTGTGCTCCGAGTGAACGATCAAAGGGTGATAAAAATATCAACCTTGAGAGGGGTCTTGAATTTAGAAGAATATGTACTCAGAAAGCTGTATGACCTAGGATTTGTCCTGGAGAGGATTTTGGGAAACCAGCCAAGCTCATGAAAAAGCTTCATCAAAGATTCAATCATAATCAAGTACAACCAGAAATTCCAGCAAAATTCATTCAATGGACTTTTTTTAAAAATGATTAGAACATCCAACTTCAATATGACAATGATGAAACAAAAAACTTGTCATTGGATGAAGTTCTGAATATGCAAGGGGTTTCTTTTTTTTTTTGAAAAGATGCTTTCCATTGAACCGACTTTTGTTGGAACAAATGATTCATCGCTTGTCAGTTTCAAACAAGCTCTTTCAAGGAGATTCGATGAGGAAGAAGAAATTCGAAAAGATCTTGTTGCTGCTGGTTGGATTAGTGATGAAGAATCTGAAGGCGGTGATGGCTATGTCTCGGATGTGGATCAAGACATCACAAGTGATGATGAATGCTTCTATTGAGGTAAATAAATTAAATATCAAAATTTCTATATTAATCTTTTTACTTAACTTTGTACCCTAATTTATTTGTATTTCTGGATTTAGTAGTCATTTTATACATTGAGAAAGTTATGATATGTAACATTTTACACATAGTAAAATAGGGGAAATGTGTTATATGTTTTGTATATGAGAATTATATTGTTTAACTAAATAGTTGTAATATATTAGTGTTATAATACGATTATTAAGGGTGTGTTTGGGATAGCTTATTTAAGTGAAAAGGGACTTTTTGTTAAAAGGAGTTATAAACTTATGCATTTTTTAAAATAAGTTTTTAAAAAAATGTTTGGATTAGGTTATGTGTTTAAAAAAATCAAAATGACCAAAATAGACACTTGTAAGACCCCGACTCCCGGTGGTCCCACAGTTGGTACTCATACACGATATTTACAAAAATACTTAAACTTAAACAGCTTGCTCCATTAAAATAATAACTCAGAGTATAGGTTCAGCGGAAAATTATTAAAATAAATTCCCAAAATCAAATTGAAATATATTTAATAATATATTAAAAGAGAATGTTTAATTTTATTGAAACTTCAGACTAAGTATACCTTCAACCGACCGAGTAGTCTCGAGCACGTCCAAGCGGTAAGCATCCTCCTCTTAACCTGAAACTCACACTAACATGTACACAAAGTCCGCTTAAGCTGAGTGAGTTCAAGTTTAAATAAATAACATCTTCAATAATAATAGATTTTCATTCCTCAGAAGCCACAGTATGCTACGGTGGCTACCTAAACTACGGTAGCCCCTGCAGAAACACCATATCGACAATGATAATAGGTAATCATTCTTATATACAAACATCTCTATACATGCTTTCCTATATATAAAAACATATATTTATATATATAACATTCAATAATAACATTCAGGGCCGAGAAAACGTACAAACCCAACAAGTAACATTCCATCAACGCGTGCAAACACGAATTAAGCATACGTAACATCCGTAATCGATAACGACTACATCATTCGCCAATTATTGGCCATTCAATACTATATATACATACACATCCATACATCGTTCAATATTATCATTTCAAGGCCTATCCTATATAAATAAGCCTATGCAAGATAATTTAAACGGTTCTTCAAGCAAAATCCTTTAAGTGTACATGCTAGCCCAAAAACTTAAAAAGAGTTAAAAGGGGCATCATGAACTCACCTGACACAAGACACTAATTCACCACGAGCTAGAGAACCCCTAAGTGTCCCCACAACTCAAACGCCTAAGAAGATTTTGGTGCAAAACCTCCACCAAAATAGTCTCGAAATTGCTAAATTGGACAGCCACTCAATGTCTGACACGTCTTTTATATCAAGAATTGTGAACCAATATTGTTTTGTTGTTGTGCGGCTGAAATGAATGAAGGTCAAGAGAATCTTTTAATGAGGATTGAGTGATTTGTTTGTTTCTTGTTGTCCACCCAAAAACCCACCAACTCCAATTCAAAATATATGTTGGTATATGTTGTGTCAGCCGGATAATTGCACTCCAAAACCCACTCAAACCTTCTGAACACAATTATGTATTTGAGTGTTTGTTTGATCTCCCTGTTTTCTAGTAGTAGGACCCAAAGTCCATTACAGAAGAAACCAAAACAAAAACTCCATGCCAAAAAACACAAAAGGGTAGCATACACGGTTAGCCTAGAACAAGCCATTTATCGATCAATATACGAGATATAATGATCATTTGAGATGAAAAAGACTTGTAGGGATTTTAAATACCAATCTTGAATTGGATTTATACACTTCAATCATGGATGAACAAAAGAAAATGGGGTGTTTGGCTGCTCTTGCATTTCCAATCGGACAAGGAAAAGAAGAAAAAGAAAGTGGGGGTGGTTGTGAATTATTTAGACAACTAATATCACCTTTACAATTTATGGTTTTTTTTTAAAAAAACGACATATTTGGCCACAAGGGGATTAATTTCTAACTTTTCATAAAGCCCCCCCTAGATTAATTCATATTTAAATTAGGTTCCAAAGACTAAAATAAGTCAGTGTTTCACATAACCCCCTCCTAGTTTCATAGCATGCGAAGTTGGTCTGAAAGTTAAGTTAACTAATGTTACATTGGCTTACAACCGCAGGATTTGGCGAAATTTAGGGCGTTACACATACTTTACAAGCTTTAAATCTTTGAACTGAAAATTTACGGGTGTTACAAGTCCACCCCCTTACAATGGGATTCGTCCCCGAATCCCGATGCGACAGGAACAACTGCGGATACAGTTTCATCATCTCATCTTCGGATTCCCAAGTAGCCTCGGAACCCTTAAGGTGCTTCCACTGCACCTTAACCTGCCTAATCACTTTATTCCTCAAACGTCTTTCCTGACGGTCAAGTATAGCGATAGGCTCTTCAACGTAGTTTAACTTACTATCAAGCTCGATGTCATCAAGAGGCACATGGGCCTCCTCATCTGTTAAACATTTCCTCAAATGAGACACGTGGAAAGTAGGATGAATCCCCGCGAGTTCGTCGGGTAAATCCAGTCTATACGCTACCTCACCAACTCGTGACAAGATACGGAACGGACCAATGAATCTCGGACTGAGTTTCCCCCGGGCCGTTTACCGTACGAATTTGAATTCCACGTCTTCCTAGTCTCGGTTGGCGGTAACTTCTCCCTCTGATCCTATAATGTGCCGGCTAGGGTAACCACTGAATGAAACGAGTTCATGTTTGTGGTCATCACACCCCTTCGAATATCCGCCGGAAGACCCTTCACATACTTTTTAATCCTCTTGGCTTCAGGAGTAACCAAATCGGGACATAAGCGAGCCATCTTATTAAACTTCGTGGTGTACTCCCGATGCATCATACTGCCAGCCTCCAAGGTCAAGAAATCTTGTTCAATCTTATCCAATTCGTGTGGAGGACAAAACTGATCAAGAACCAACTTCTTCAACTCAACCCAAGTCATCCTCCTAATAGAACGATCACCCATAGCCTGCACCAGATTATCCCACCAAAATAGCGCTTCAGAACGAAACGAGGCAGTCGCGAAGGTCACCATGTCCTCTGCCTTACACTTACTAACCCTTAATATGGCCTCTATTTCTCTCACCCACTGATGTGCTGCCAACGCATCCTTAGTACCGTCGAAGGAAGGAGGGTCACACTTCTTAAAATCTCCATACGAACAACCTCGGGTAGATACACTAAAGGTGCAGACCTCGTCTTCTTCCTCACTCGGCTCAAACACCTCTTCCTCCCCGGCTAGCATCTCCTTACTCATCCCTTCCTTATCCGAACTCTTACCCAGCAATGATTTTTCCATGGACCTGACAGCCTCAGTAACGATTTCAGGAATGGCGCTATGGAGAACCTGGTAAACCTCATCCGCGATAGTTGCGCGCATAGCAGGATCTAGGGCAGGCTTATCCTCTTCCACATGGATAGGGGTTTCTTCCTGTTGAGGGGCTGGATCACCTCTCTCAGCCTCGGCACGTGGCTTACGACCACGACCACGACCACGAACACTAGGACGTCCTCTCTTAGTTTCACGATTAATAACCATGTCTTATCCCTACAAATACAGAATTGTAACACGGTCAATGAACTTTAACGCTAACGCCATGAGAGTTAGCCATATCCTATCCATCCAAAGACAGAATCCTAACATAGTCAGACACAAGTAGTATCTAGGACATGAAAGGTAAAGGTAAACTGCTAATAACGTTGATCAAGTGTTATTAGTTGTTTACTTCACCGACCCGTCCTAAGCACCCCCTGCTCCTAACCATATTAGCATCCCATCTAACAGTTAAACAATTAATCATATTATGGAAACATTAAAATTCAAGGAATGACTAAACAATTAAAGTTACCTCTTGGCGTGCAGCTACTCGCGGTTGGCATAATAGTCTTTTCCCTTACAGTTCGAGTCCAAGCTTTCGGGGATGCTCGGATCCCTCGAACCATGGCTCTGATACCAACTTGTAAGACCCCGAATCCCGGTGGTACCACGGTACTCATACACGATATTTACAAAAATACTTAAACTTAAACAGCTCGCTCCATTAAAATAATAATTCAGAGTATAGGTTCAGCGGAAAATTATTAAAACAAATTCCCAAAATCAAATTGAAATGTATTTAATAATACATTAAAAGAGTGTTTAATTTTATTGAAACTTCCGACTAAGTATGCCTTCAACCGACCGAGTAGTCTCGAGCACGTCCAAGCGGTAAGCATCCTCCTCTTAACCTGAAACTCACACTAACATGTACACAAAGTCAGCTTAAGTTGAGTGAGTTCAAGTATAAATAAATAACATCTTTAATAATAATAGATTTTCATTCCTCAGAAGCCACAGTATGCTACGGTGGCTACCGTAAACTACGGTAGCCCCTGCAGAAACACCATATCGATAATGATAATAGGTAATCATTCTTATATAAAAACATCTCTATACATGCTTTCCTATATATAAAAATATATATTTATATATATAACAATCAATAATAACATTCAGGGCCGAGAAAACATACAACCCCAACACGTAACATTCCATCAACGCGTGCAAACACGAAGTAGGCATACGTAACATCTGTAATAGATAACGACTACATCATTCGTCAATTATTGGCCATTCAATACTATATATACATACACATCCATACATCGTTCAATATTATCATTTCAATGCCTATCCTATATAAATAAGCCTATGCAAGATAATTTAAACGGTTCTTCAAGCAAAATCGTTTATGTCAGGTCCCCGATTTCAGCTGGATCTTACTCAAATCTTGTCATAACTCACACAAATAAATGTGCCGACAAGAGAGTTAATGACGGGTTGCTATATTTAGAAAGATTACCATTTGTTAAAGGCCGAATCAATAACAAACATATGGTTTCTTAATCAGTATTCAAAGGTAACCAACACAAATAAGATTCACTCAAAAGATTCCATTTATATAATATACATCATACAAAGTGGATAATCGATTTAGGGTTTCTTGAAGGAAGGTTTTATCCGTACTATATTAAGACAGCCGTCACACACAATATTCTTTGTTAATTAATGTGTCTGTCTGCCTTGGGCGGCGTGCCCCTAAAACATTCTCTTTATAGGACTGCCACCCTATGACAGCTGTCATTCCTTCTAGAAACCCTAAATGATAAGACATATTCAAGTTACATATTCAGAAATAATCCTAAGTGTAAAACAAGTCTCCGGGTAGGCTTGCATCAATCTTGTCTTTCCGAGTATGCTCTGCCATCCTTTAGGACTTGGTAATATAGAAGTGTGCTTGGAATCAGTTTCCGGGTAGACTTTACTTGAAGAGTATTTTACCAAGTAAAATACTCACCGGGTAGACTTCAATCTTCTTGACTTTGCCAGACTTTGCCCGACAAACCCTTACGAGCAACCTTGTTCTTCAATGGTCCCTTCAACTCTTTGTTAGAGAATAACTTATTAGCAAAATGTGCTTGGTAGCACTGTTCCTTGCTTGAGTTAAACCTTGCCCGATCACACTTGAGATATATCATTAAATCATCAAGCCTACCTGGACCATACTTATTAATGAATACCTTGCCTGGTCTTCCAATTACTTGGCTTCATGAGCTTGGTTAACCTAAAGCTTACTCAGAAGTGAACTTTACTTGGCAATGAAGAACAAACCTGCTTGATACAGTGCACCATGCCCGGACTTGCATAAACTTAGTGAACCTTGCCCGGTAATACACTAATTTGCAAACCCTGCCCGGATTTCCACTAAAGAAGACTTCAAGAATGTAACCCTGCCCGATAGACAAAATATCATACCCGGCTAAGTAGAAGCTTGCTCGGAAGTCTAAGGTGTGCCCGGATCCATACTTAGCAAGTTCCCAAGAGGTTGAGAAGATTCCAATCTTCCATATGTTCCATAGAACAAGTCTTTGATTTAACAATCTCCCCCTTAGGTCAATTTCTTGACTCAACAATCTCCCCCTAGATTGGAACACCTCAGATGACCCAAAACACATCTATAGTTACTTTACAGAGGATTATACGTGTGAACCATCCGTCACTTTTAGCCTTGCTTGCGGTGCGCACATATAATGTATATATGTGTGAACCCTCGGGTGGGCAAAAGTGAAATTGCACTAATTTTGACGTTATTTTACTAATCTTGTGAAAATAACGTTAAAAGTGACGGATGGTTAATCAGGCATCATGTAGTGGCGTTGATAGCTGAAAGATAAGGGTACATGCACCGATCAGCCGGTGTCCCGATGATTGAGTGCTATGTGCCTTATGTCCAAGGCTTGATGCAAAACTACTATCGAGCCGGGGGTCTCACCGGAAGCAGCCTCTCTATCCCTATGTGGTAGAGGTAAGGCTGCCTACATTTTACCCTCGTCAGACCCTACCATAGCTTTGCTATTGGTGGGATATACTGAGTACGATGATGATGATGACACAGGATTAAAATACACATCAAATTAAAGTCAAAGTTACATAATCAAATTACATAAACAGTTACATATTCAAAAGCTGTCAAACGACATTACAAATCAAATCCTACTCTATGAATCTTGTCTTCTTCTTTCATTGTAGGCAGCTTGTCTTCTATTTGTTATCACTGATGCAGCTCTCATTTTAAAGATATCAAGGGCTCTGTAATGAGTATGACTAAGTCCCTTATATCTATTAGATCTTAATTATGCAAGCAATTCAAGTCTTCATCCTTCTTGATTATCCCCAGTACTTTTCCATCAGAGTTTTTCAGCAAGTAATGGTCAACATTTTCTTTGTATTCAACCTCAGTAATGATGCCATTTCTTTGTACTGTGTAGTTGGGGCGTGTCATTCTTCTTCAAAGGCTTAAGCATGCATTCAGGTTTGACACTGGATTCCTGTCTCTGACATTCATTTGGTAGTACAGTTCAGCTTGGTCCATTTTTATCAACTTCTCTGACCTTTTCGATCTGTGAAGTTGAATCATTCTCCAACTTCTCTTTTCTTTTAAGAACTGGAATCCCTGGTCAGCTTCTTTCTTCAAAAACTTTGAGAGATCATTCATTTGCCTACCTGTCATCTTGTTTCTGTCTCTATAATCATACAGGTCAAGTGTGGCCATTCTTTCTAGTTGTTCTTGAGTATAATCATAAAAGTCACTTCTCACAACTATCTCTCTTAGCTTTCTGCTTTCCATAATCACTCTCAAGCATTCAGATACAGAATCATAGTAGAGTTCTTTAAGAAGATCCACATCTGATTGTGGTCTTGATGTTCTTTGTAGTGCAGACCTACTTGATTCACCTCTTCCACCTTGTGGATGTCTTATTGAGATTGGAGGCCTAAATGGAATAGACTTCATGGGTTTTTTTGGCCCCATATTGAAGGTTTTGATGTAGATTGCCTCTACCATCTCAGGTGGAAGGTTAGCTAGTTCAACTACATCTTGTCCAGCTAGTTCTTTAAGATTGAGCAACATTTTTGCCATACCAGGTCTATTTGACAGACCAGCAGGTACAAATTTTCCATCAACAAAGCTTCTAGGGTTTTCTCCTTCCCTTAGAGCTTTCTCCCAGTCAGCCTTCTGAATGTAGAAAAGATTTCTCAAATCTTCCTTTTCTAATGCATCAAAAGAGGCTTCATCCATTCCCCTTTGGTTTATCATTATCCCCCTTAGAATATTTATCATTTCTTCATTCTCCCAAGGGACAATTAGTTCATCTTCAGGATCAGGCTTATCTTCTTGAGGAGTTGGGGTTTCATCAACAAGTACTTCCTTTGTCATTTCCTTTTCACTCTGAATCTTCTGTTTCTCCCTCAGAGTCATTATCTTTCTTTTCTTTGTTGGAGGCTCAACAGATGTTTCAGATTGTTTAGTAGAGCTCTCAGTTTGGACCCTCTTCAGTTTCTCTTTCCTTTTCAGTTTATTGTATTGGTCCAATACTGATTCTCTAGATAAGTTCTCAACCATTTCAGGCTTCAAACCTTTCTCCAGCAGGTATCCACACATACCTCCAAACTTCTCTTTCAAAGTTTCCATCTTTTCAATCCTCTCATTCTCCTTTACACATTTCTCAATCACCTTTTCTCTTTCACTGTTGTAAAGGTCTTGGAGTTTACTTGGAGTTTTCTCTGATACCAATTGAGAGAACCGAGCCCCGGTGCGGAAGCGTGAAAATAATCGTTATTAATCAGCGGTGTGGAGCTCGGGTCTAGGGTTAGGATCGAATATCACTCGTATTCACTCTTGAAAGATGTTTGGATGGATGAGGTGTATTGGGAGAGAGCCTGATTTGATTAACAATCAACAATAAAGTAGGATGAACAATTGTAATCAAAACACAAAAGATAGAAATGGTAGTATGATTAATATTAGCCGAATGATTCACACAAAGATGAAACACTCATACATACATTCATACATACAATCGATTAAGAAATATCACCCGCCACCAGGAGAGCTCATCCTGGAGGCGGAGACTCTCTCAAAAGGATAAAACCCTAAATCTCACACATACACAATACAGTCACTCATACTAGACAAATGAATAAAAACATCTATTTATACTAGTCTAGCATGACTTGGTCTTCAATCCATCCACCCTTGGTTGAGACCAAATAATATGTTTTTCACCCACAACTCAATTCTATGCGTCGGTCTAAAATATAAGTTCCAACAGTTTAAGTGTACATGCTAGCCCAAAAACTTAAAAAGAGTTAAAAGGGGCATCATGAACTCACCTGACACAAGACACTAATTCACCACGAGCTAGAGAACCCCTAAGTGTCCCCACAACTCAAACGCCTAAGAAGATTTTGGTGCAAAACCACAACCAAAATAGTCCCGAAATTGCTAAATTGGACAGCCACTCAATGTCTGGCACGTCTTTTATATCAAGAATTGTGAACCAATATTGTTTTGTTGTTGTGCGGCTGAAATGAATGAAGGTCGAGAGAATATTTTAATGAGGAGTGAGTGATTTGTTTGTTTCTTGTTGTCCACCCAAAAACCCACCAACTCCAATTCAAAATATATGTTGGTATATGTTGTGTTAGCCGAATAATTGCAGTCCAAAACCCACTCAAAAACCTTCTGAACACAATATTATGTATTTGAGTGTTTGTTTGATCTCCGTGTTTTCTAGTAGTAGGACCCAAAGTCCATTACAGAAGAAACCATAACAAAAACTCCATGCCAAAAAACACAAAAGGGTAGCATACGCGGTTAGCCTAGAAAAAGTCATTTATCGATCAATATACGAGATATAATGATCATTTGAGATGCAAAAGACTTGTAGGAATTTTAAATACCAATCTTGAATTGGATTTATACACTTCAATCATGGATGAACAAAAGAAAATGGGGTGGTTGTGTCACACCCCGACCAAAGGCGGCGGAACATGCCGGGGTGCAACGTGATTGGACAAATACACAAGACACTATTTAAAGTGACAATATTTATTTTACTTATTTTATTTCAAAAAATAAATAAACAACACATCTCGTCCACACAAAACAAGTTGAATACAAGTAACATATATATTGTGCGTTTTACTAATACCCTAATGGTCTTGGTAACATTTTTCGTCAAGTCCTCGAGTCAACATAAGTCAAAGCTGTAACATTTCATAAAATAAAGTTTGTCAACAAAAAGGTTGGTGAGCAATTCATAAGTTTGGGCATATAAGTATATAGTAATAAAAAGCCACAAAACTTGTATACGAAACAATAAATAAAAGCTATAAACTTGGATAAATAGTTATCGCTAAACAAGTTAGCAACACCTAGCTATAAGGGGATGCCAAACCGCTCTAGGATGAGACCCGAACCGTTACCTCTCGTTCAACAACTTATGTACAACCAACCGAACCAAAATAATTAAACCCATAAGAACTTAATATATCCGTTACCCTCTCGTTTATATTTTACCCAAAACAAACCAACTCTATACCCATCCAACCCGCTTCAAAAATATAACCGATAACAAAACTATTATTAACAATTTAGATCCGAACAATTTATAAGCGAAAACCGATAACCAACGCCCAAAATTAATTTACCTATTAGATTGTTCACGAGTCGTGGCTCTATATAGGGAAGGACCGAGCCGAACCCGTTGGACACAAAGAAAACAATAGTTCCCGAGGCCGATTCCGGACACTTGAGGTGCGGCGAAAATGAAGAAAAAAAACAGAATGAGAGAAGAGAGAGGGAGAGAGGGAAGCCGTGAGAAAGAGGGAGCCGAATAGAGAGAGAGTCCGGCGAGAGTGAGGGAGCCGAAGAGAGAGACGAGAGACGGAGATGAGTGAGAGAGGCAATGGCCACGGCGGCCGGAAATGAGAGAGGAAGAAGATGATGGAGGCTTGATATATAATAAGTTAGGTTTAGGGTTTTTTTGTATATATGGGTGGGTATAAATGTTACCCCTTTGGCCCCTCAAGTTCTAATAATGGTTTAAAACGAGTTTAAATGTTTCCAAGCTTCTAATAACTTTACAAAACTCAGTTTGAACCCCCTAAGTTTTTCTTAACAACACTATATTATGACCAACATCGATTTATTTAAGGTCGAGGTCTAAAATGATATTATATAATAATTAAATAAGGTTTTTGGATGTTAAGTCGGGCTTACATAATTAAAGTTTACAAAACGAGTACCACTCAAATTTGACGAATGTCACAATATCCCCAACTTTTTAAAAATTTCATCCCGAAATTAAAATAAACTTAAAGAAAAAGTAATTGTTAACGAAAATTGTCCTTTGTATGATAATTGCGTGAACAAATTTTAAGCAAAACAATAACGTCAGATCCTTGCATGACTTGAAAAACGCTACAAATGAGAAACATAATAAAGACACTTATATATAGGATGTACCAGCGGCGTATCCACCATGCCCTTATCATGATTCGCATTTTTATCGTTTTTCTGTCATCATCCTCGGGTCTGAGTTATCGCACACAACCGTACTTACCATGACTTCCATACGGGGATTTCGATAATTAAGTGTGCACCCATAATTATTTCGATCGTCGTATGGTCCACATGGTTCGTTCCATTGCGTGGTTTAAGAAACATATTTGTTTTGAAATCTTTAACTATTAAATGTGTAAATAAATTTGTTAAATTTTACCAATATTGGTAAAACAGTACCAGCGGTTGAAAATTTTCGGGATTGACTTTTTAATAAGTGGGAAAATGGGATACATAAATGAAATAATTAAAATCTCAAAGTATAACCAAAGTGGAAATAGCTATCTTGGTTTAAATAAGTAAGACGATCAAATAAAAAATATTTAGGGTAAGCAATATGAAATAAGATTCGAAGTCAAAAGTCATCAAGATAGTTACCAAAGTCTATAAATCGATGTACTAAATAAAATTGATAAGATGAAACCCGATAAATAGAAATGAAAAGTCTAATAAATGATCACATAAAGTTGGGATAAACGATTATACAACTTGCAATAACGTCGTACGATAAGTTTCACACGTGAACAAACTTGAGGTTATAAGTATTTGAGAATACGATTTCGTGTAATCACGAGGATGAGATTAGTTTCTTTGGGGTGACGCATACGTGCATCAATATAAATAAAATAACATCTAGTTAACAACCAAAACCATCGATAAAATGTGATAAAACGTGAATACGGACACTATTGTGAAACCATTTATATAATCGTCATTATAATAACGATTT
Source organism: Bidens hawaiensis (assembly GCF_021521415.1). Taxonomy (NCBI): domain Eukaryota; kingdom Viridiplantae; phylum Streptophyta; class Magnoliopsida; order Asterales; family Asteraceae; genus Bidens; species Bidens hawaiensis. The sequence continues at coordinate 8,559 of NW_027505085.1, read as the reverse complement.
CTAATAGCGCCAAAACTTGTAGACAGCTACACATAGGCCGTTAATAGATTAGATCAAATGGTATAGATTAATGTATAGAATCGCGTTTACATAAATGCTCAAATATAAATAACATAGGCATGAAAACATCGTTTAAAATATAAACGAGATTTTTAGCGAAGTTAAAGTTTTGAAAGTATTACAGAAATTGTTATTGAATAGTTTGCATTCGGTCATGAAAATCAAAACACAAAAATGAAATCTCATGTTCATAATACTGTCATCGAAACATCTCGTCAAATGAAAATAAAATCGCAATAATTGTGAGACTTGAATTTAATGACTAGATATGTAAATCGTGTTTTATACGGTCATTGAAAATATAAAGATAACATCAAAAATGAAATCTCAAGTAAAGTTGTTTTATTGTTTCCAAGAAATGTAAATAATAACAAGCACCACGATAACGCATTGTTAGAGAAAATATTTAAATCATTATTGAATGTAAATCTTGTAACCAAATTTGTTAAAGGAGTTTGTTTACATAAAGTTATTATGATGTAAATAAATTATATAAAGTGATGATGCTTGCGATAATAAGAGGTGATAGTCGCGTAAATTGTTATTGAGCAAGAATTTGTGTTACAATATAAAATATTTATAAACGCGTCCCAAAAGATTTGCAAAGCCATGGTCATTGAGTTTATGCAATATGGTGAAAGTTGAAATTTGTTACTAAATAAATTCCGCATTCAACATTCGTAATGATACCTCGAATTTATAAAGTCTTTATGAGATTTATCACCTTAGGTGACAATATTTATAAATCTTGAAATCACCCATATAATTATTTAATATCTCTTTTTTTATAAAAAAAAAAACAATTCCTCATAATAAAATTTTGTTGTCATGACAATATTACACTTTACAAAGATAATTTATAAGATATGGACATAACATGTAAACCGTTAATCTTGAAAGAGTTTATAATCTATAAGTGATTAATTGAACACATGAGGTTGTTATAAATACACTAGTTATATATATATATATATATACATAAAAAAATTTAGGGAAAAATGAAGCTTGCTTGCGTAGAGAGGGGTTTTAGGCTTCGTACGGTGAATGGTTTGGAAATTTAGTAGTAGGTGAGAGTGTTTAGGTCCGCTTGGATAGTTGAATTTTTTTCTTGAGTTGAATCGATGGGGTTTGTTGGGTTTGGTCATTTGAGTGGGTTAGGCTTAGCTGATTTGTGTGAGTTGTAACGATTCCGACGAAACCAGGTATACCTTAACCGGTAGACAATAGTTACGTTATATTTAATGTAGGGTACATGAATTACCATAGTAATTATACGAGAATACATGGTTCACTGTATTGATTGTACGTGAATATATAATTCATCGTATTGAATATGCGATTAATCGATCGATAGTTATTGAAACCCGAACGAATCGAGGGTTCAATTATAGACGATATATATGATATTTAGTGATGTTTACGAAGTATTAAAGCTTCGGGATAAGTGAATTAAAGCACAGAAAAAGAATTTTCGATTTAATGGTACGTCGGTACATTAAACGAAACCTTCAGTACCAAACCGAGCAAGAGACGATCGATCAAGCCGAAAAAGATGCGCAATTATTAATAATATGATGTTTCAAGTTAATAAATGTCATGGTTTAAGTTTTTTAAGTTTTTAAATCGGTTTTATATAAATTTCATTTTTAAGCCGAAAACGACCGTTTTAGCCTCGTTTTAAGCCAAATTAAACATTTAACCGAAAAACGAACCGAACCAGATGAATATTTGGTGAATTTAATGCTCGGTTTTGGCTAAAAATGGTGAAAAATAGTTACATATCATGAAAAATTCTGGAAAATTTCAGATAAGCTTTTTATAACATGTATTAGTCACACACAAAATTTTAGGTCAGTTGGAGAAGTCTAAGTAGGCTTTTCGGTTAAACGAGTTCTAGGGTTTTCTAGCTCGGTTTTAGTGAAAATGGCATGTAAAAAGAGATTTTGGTTCTGGAAAAATTACAGGGGACTATGTGGATTGTAGGGGACATCCAGGAAAAATTTGGGATTTTTCTAAGTTCGTTTGGTATTTACGACATATTTAGTGTTTAAATGGTGTTTAAAAATAGATAAATAAATTTTAAATATAAAAATTAATTCTGGAAATATTTTTATAAATTTCCCCACTGTCAAAATGATATGTGTGTAAAATCTCAAGATCCGAGGATGAACGGATATTTATTTGGAATAAAAGTGAACTTTTATAATATAAAACGCGTAAACCAGCAAAGTTCGGGTAGACGAACTGACTGGTGTATAAAAACCCTAAAAATGAACTATTTTCATATAACTGAGTTAAACAAGTAAAAATAAATCATCCGAAAATAATTCGGATGATTTGGGTAATTTTAAACGATTTAACAGTTTCTGGTGCACTAAAGACGGAAACGGGTCCCGCGGCCAATCGGGGCGTCTAAACCGAGCTCTAATTTCACAACTTTAATTAAATTATCAGTCAACCACTATTTTCGGGTCGTGTGTGACCAAACTCATTTTTGAAACGTAAAAACGGATAACCGTGCTAGGCACGCAAAACGGGGAAAAACGTCTAATAGTAATTTTGACTAGTAAACTCTAAACGATATCACAATCTGAGTCCGGAGAAGTGTTTCTGGGTTAACATTGCCCCCGGAATGGGTACAGTACTGGGTTAACAGTGTCCCCAGATGTACCGGTTGATACGGTTAAAGATTATATAAACAATAATTGTATAATAACTATCGTAGGGGTCATATTACAGATTGGACGTGTTAACTGATAATGATTGTTGTTACCTGCTTGCATGTGCTAAGGTGAGTTTCACGAGCCCCTTTTTCTGAATTGTTTTTAAATATTTTCCCGAGGCGGAAGCATGTTACTACTGAAAGGTTTAAGTACATACTGAACGCATGGATTTACGTGTATTTACATATATTTTATTGTACGGGAATCGTACGGAAATGTACTAAGATGGTAATTGTCTGAGTTGCTAACATTCTAAGGCCCCGGAACACGAGTGATTAACTGAAAGCCGGTAGAGTGTGGATAGTACTATTGGTCTGACAAACCCAACTGGTCCGGCATGGATTTGCTGATGTTTCCCAGCCAGTTGCACATGTCTATTTTGTTGTTATATATATTTTGCTATGTAATGTTAGACATAGCGGTTTGGGGCAGGTCCGTGGGCGGAGTATGCCACGGGGGTTGTGTGTGGATAGTCAGAGGTTTCACTTGTGGGCTTAGCATAATTACATCGATAATATTATATTATGATATGGATTTATCATGGTTTATTCAAATTGTGAAACTCACCAACTATTCGTAGTTGACCCGTTTTCTCACATGCTTTTCAGGTACAACTAAGATGAAGTGATTGCTTACGTGCTAAGTGCTTGATGTGTGTAAGATTTGCGTGCGGGATGTTAGGATACATTATAATAAATAGAATTATGTATCGTATTGTATGATGTGTGTATCACCTAGACGGTAACGGAATACGAGAAATGTAATTTTGAAGTATGTTAATGTATTCAGTTTTCTTTATAAACAATGTGGTTGATATCAGATGTGTCTGTTGCATCCCGTTTACGTTTCCGCTGCGGTTACGGGGTGTTACAGAAGTTGGTATCAGAGCCATTGGTTATAAAGAATTAGGATGTCTGTAAAAGATACCTAAAATATAACCAGTAGCTCAAGTATTATAGGATCTGAATATCAACTAATAATTTATAGTGACGAGATCTGGATGAACTTGGATGGACAAGTGGGTTATTATGGTCCGGAACATAATAACAGACTTGTCCGCACGAGGGAATTCAGGGGAAGTCACGGGGTACATTAATAGGTAAAAATGGCAACATATGTGTAAAGTATATAATATTATTTATGCGTGCTAATGTGTATATATATATGTACATATCTTGTGGGTACATGTATTGAGAAATAGGACCCGGATAAGGAACCGGGGGATGAAATAATAAAAGTACCGAGGATGCTGAAATTTCTAGAGCATCGGTTGATGATAAGTCTGACTTATCGGGCCATAGTTATGATAGTACCAAATTAGATCTCCCGTTTGACATTAACCAAAAATATCTAGTAACCGTCACTCCCAACCGAAATAAATAAATCCCTTACCCTACCAATACCGGTACCGTATATCTTAATAACCCCCTATGTTCACCCGAACCGCCGACCCTCACGCACGGACGGATCTGTACCTGAACCCATTCCTATTCCATTAAGGTAAATAAATAAATAAATAAATAAGTAAATAAAATAAAATAAAATAATAATAATAATAATAATAAATTTGATAATAAATGAGCATATAAAAATAATATATATAGAAATATATATGCTTATTTCTCACTCTCAAACATATGAAACATACCACCTCCAGTTCGAGAATTACCGATTTTAGCGAACCTAGAACGCCTGAGGACATTGACTGAGCAAGTTATAGAGTTTCCCATGATAGTAATTGATAATATTTGAAGGCAACATGGGTTGCGCGATTACCTTGAACCTTGCAACTCCCTATGTTATCCTTACATCCGTTAGATGCCTATACCCTTGCATACTCGAATAGAATGATTACCCATACACAAAGAGGTGTTGGAATCATTATAGCATAGTTGGTTGTTCGTTCGTAGGTGGTATACCGTGTATGCCGGGTATACAAATGGACACGGATATTATAACTCCGTGGTACGTAATCGTTTGGTGCTCACGATGAGCATGTATCGGTTATGCTGACATGCAGAAGGATATTGAAATCAAGCATATTAAACATTAATCTTTGTTGAGAAAGATCTATATGTCAGTTGGTGACAAGGGTTATGAAACATATTTAAACGTTAACCGACGTCAGGTTAAGTCTATATGTTATTATATTTATGGGACATATATACTAGATACTGGTATGTGTAATATGTATGATAATATTTGGTGTGTATGAGTACTTGCTGTTATGATTGATCTGGTAACGAGTTATACGGTGAGATTAGTATTGATTACTGCGTACGGGATGGGTACGGCAGAATGACATAAAAAGAGTAACTCCAATGATGGAGATTGATATGATTCAGTTGATTGCTCAAAGATAGCAGATGATGATACCGAATGTCGTATCACAGATCACTTCTAGTGTTGATGCAAATGTGATCGCAGAATTATAGATCGAGCAATCACATGAATATGAATATTTCAATTCTTAGTGGTATTACTAAGAGTGATAATGTCCCACCGAATACTATTATGACTACAAGTATTAGCTATAAACTAAACATGAATAGTAGTCGTAATGAATTAGATCCGGTATGAAGGATATGTTTGTTGATTGTGTTAAGGAAATTATTAATAGTTGCTGATGGTAAAGGGAGGAATAGATTAGCGAGTGGTTAGAGATGATCGAAACGGTTAAGGATATTGGTAAGAGTCTAGAACATTGTGTAGTGAAATATGCTACAGATATGTTGGTAGATTATGTTGTATCGTGATGGAACACGATGGTATAAAATTATAGTTAGAAAATCTTTACTCAGATGATATGGTCAGAATTTAAAATTCTTGTGCTCGAGCACTTTTATTCGAGTAATTAAGTTCAGAGATTGGAAACTGAGCTATGGAAGATAGAAATGTTGCGTGCTGATCACTTAGGACACGCTAATCGTTTGAAGGAGTTGTCATGTCTGGTAACATGGCTAGTTACTCCTGAAACTAAACGAAGTGAGCACTATATTGGTGACTAACTCCATCGATAAGGAGTATAGTCAATCCTGTAGAATATACAACCTTTGGAAGGGTTGTGTCACAAGCCAGCATTGATATATTTGACTCTATGGGAAGCGGACTGGAAGGACGTTAGGTGAGACGTCGAGTGTTAAAGAAGAGAAATGATAAAGGTATAGTGCAAGATAGGCTTTTGAATAAGTAGGTATGTCCTACAACCCAGAATTATACTAAGACTAGTTCTGGTGTGAAAACATGAACCGCATGAAGGGTCCTTCCCTAAATGTGGAAAATATGGTTATCGGCAGGAAGAAGAATGTCGAGTGATAGTAGGCCACAGGTGTGGTACAGATGGATGTAATGCCCCAATTGTAGAACCAATTGAAGCCTTGTGAACCGGCAACCTCAACCCATTCGTATACAACCACTCCGAACCCAACAGCTTCAATAACAATCCATCCAAGGAAATCAAATAACGCCAAACAGTTGTACTTGCTATGACTGTGGCAGTACAGAACGTTTCAAGAGAGATTGCCCAAGTTGAACCAAGGTGTCGTTGGAAGACAAACCTCATGATAAGCATCAACCTCTGATCAAGCAAGGAGTCGTGCTTTTGTGAGTAATTCGAATAAAGCACGTCATGATCCCAAGGTGGTATTAAGTATGTTGTAGTTTTAAATCAATAGGCTTCAGTGATATTTTTACGGTCGTCGATAAAAGTTAGTTCCTGTTAACCTCCTATCATTTGGAAAGATACCGATTAGTGAAACTATAGAACCTTATACTGTAGAATCGCTAACGGTAAATCCCTAATGGTTAACTAAATTGTTCGGAATTGTCCTACTATTCTGAACGATTAACCTTTCCTTATTGACATACGACCAGTAAAGTTAAGAAGTTTTGACGTAATAGTTAATATGGATTGGCTAACTCAACATGAAGCTGAAATCAAATATGAAAAGAAGACGATTAGAAGCTCTCTTTCGGGCGATGAAGCGATTAGATACAGAGAAAAGTGTACGGTATTATGTTACCACTCTAATCTCGTCTTGAGATGTTATAATAACTACGTCAAGAAGACGTGGTGTATTTAACAAACGTGATTGCCACAGATTTAAAAGAAAACATATAGAAGATGTTTCGGTGATACGTAAATATCCAGAAGTTTTCCCAGAAGAACTTCCTGGATTACCGCCAACCCGACAGGTCGAATTCAGAATCGATTTAATACCTCAAGCTGGCCCTGTTGCTAAAGCATCCTACCGACTTGCACCAACTGAAATGCAAGAATTATTGGATAAGGTTTTATACGACCTAGTTAGTCACCATGGGGTGCACCAGTGTTATTTGGGAAATGAAGGACGGAAGTGTTAGGATATATATTGATTAGGGAGAATTGAATAAAGTGACAATCAAGAATAGGTATTCACTTCTTCGAAGTAAATGATCTGTTTAACCAACTGCAAGGGGCGATTTATTTTTAGAAAATTGATCTTAGATATAGTTATCACCAAATGAAAAATCCAAGAGGAGGACGTTGCAACAACAGCGTTTCGGACTCGTTACGGCCATTATGAATTCTTATTTACGCCGTTCGGGCTAACAAATGCGCCGGCAGTATTCATGGAACTCATGAACCGAGTCTGTAAACTTTATTTTGACAAATTTGTCATAGCATTCATTGATGATATTTTGATATATTTGCAACGTAAGGAAGAGCACGAACGACGTTTAAGGAAAATGGTGGAAGTGTTAAAGCAAGAGGAGTTATACGCGAAGTTTTCAAAATGTGATTTTGAATACAGAAAGCATAACCCCTTGGTCATGCTGTAAAGCAACAAGGATTTCACATAGATCCAAATAAGGTAGAAACCATTAAAATTGGCAGTCACCCAAGACGCCAAAGGAAATGCGCCAATTTTTAGGACTAGCCGGAGACTATCAGCGGTTTATTGAAGAATTTGTAGCATTACCCAACTCATAATCCTTTGTGCGACGCAAATGTACAAATTTTATAGATGATAAGAGACCGCAGTCTCATATTCAACGAGGATGGGTCGAGTTGTTAAGCGATTATGACTGTGACATCCGTTATCACCCCAGCAAGGCTAACGTCGTAACCGATGCCTTGAGTAGGAAAGATCGGGTTAAGCCATTGCGAGTGCGGGCGTTGGGGATGATAGTCCAGTCGAACCGTTCGGACCTGATTCGAGTCGCTCAACGTGAGGCGTTGAAAGAAGAACAATTGGAAAAGGAGGGACTTTTCGGCAATGAGAAGAATTTCGAACAGCGCGTGGACGAAATTCTCTATTTCAAAAATCGGGTTTGGATCCCGACCCTCCATGACCTTCGCGATTTAATCATGGACGAAGCGCATAGATCGAAATATTCCATGCATCCGGGATCGAATTAGACTATTGATGATACGAATATCTGAAAGGATTTTATTAATGGCCGGGTATGAAAAAGGATATAGAAACGTATGTCGGTAAGTGTACGACTTGTGCAAGAGATAAGGCTGCACACCGAAAACCCTAGGGAACGCCAGAACGACAGAAAATTCGCCAATGATAGTGGGATAAATTACAATGGATTTCGGGACGCAAATTCCCAAGATATATCAAAGGCATGATGTAAATTGGGTAAACGCGGATCGATTAACCAATCCTCGCATTTCATCCCAATCTATGACGATTACCATAATGAATTCTCGCCCAAATTCATGATAGTGAAATGGTATCTCGTCGTGGAGTACCATTTTCAATTATCTCAGATCGAAATAGTCATC